>NW_020213430.1:722493-809874 GCF_003070985.1 Temnothorax curvispinosus | reverse complement strand
GAGAGAGAGAGAGAGAGAGAGAGAGAGAGAGAGAGAGAGAGAGAGAGGCAGAATTGGGAAACGCATGGAAATGAACGTTATTAAATTGTTCTACCGTGACGCCGAATCCACCCGCAGACATAAATTGACACCGACAACGTCGAATTAGGTGCAGCGCGGGTTGTGGGGACCGTCAGATTGGTACAGGTAAAACTCACCGCGCGCGTATTCGTGTGCCCCCCAGATTCCGCGGGTACATGCACATACCTCCGCGCGAGCGGGGGTTGAATTTGTGTTATTAATGGATTTGTTTGCGGTACCCCTGCTTCTCGACAATCAATATTTATTTATCGAACGTAGCGACAAGTACGGCCGTGTCGCGCGGCGAGCAGGGAGAAAGAACGGGATCGGGGAAAACGAGAAGAAGAACGGAGATGGGCAAAGGGGGACATCGCAAATAAATGGTCAGCGTATTTATTTGGTGAAAAAACAAATTTATGCGCCGGCCAAAACGGAGCGGATTCTATGCTCAACCTGAGCCCCGCTGTCAAAGAGAGAAGGATAGCTCTCCGGTTTCCTAGATTTTTGGCTTTTTCCTTTCAGACCTTTCTTTGCTCAAGCAAAGGGCGGCAAACAAATGAGAAGCGGTTTTCCTCTCGCTTGATGTACGACTTTCGCTTTCGGTCAACAGTTCCGTTCGCCCACAAGGTACCAATTCACTAAAGTTTTTAGTACAAAATACCAAACTACCGCTCTCCTCCAATAACAGTTACTCGTGGTCTTATCATACATTTCTAACAAGTACGCATAACCATCGAATGCCCCAAAATTTGGCCCTGCGGGCTCCCTTGAGTAATCGGGAAACAAACAACCTGGACAAATATTGTATCACGCGAGGGCCACGCAATGTACCACGACAACCAGATAGGATGAATATTTGACCATGTCTGCGGCCATCTCTCTGTACACGGAGAGGTCCGTCTCGTGCGGCAGTTCGGACGGTACTCCACAGCATCCGCGTGTACAGGAACGACTGCAGAAACGGCATTCACGCTCTCCCACCAGCCCACTCCTCTCCTCTTAGCTGCCTCTCCGCCTCCACCGGCACCTACACCATCACCGGTTTCGCCTCCGCCGTTACTACTACCGCCACCACCACCATCGCCGTTCACCACCACCGCCACTACCACTACCGCCGATATGCCTCCACCACCGTCGAACAACCACCACCACCATTACCACCACGTTCGCTCAGCACCGGCGCCCGAGAGGCGAAGGGCCCCGAGGTTTCTGCTCTACGAGTCAGTTGGCCGACATGAGCCGCGCGTGCTGGGGCTCCTGGTGTTTATCCGCTCTTAACGGCTAATCCCGAAACGCGTACCCTCGTATATATTGGGACGTGCGCGTGCACCGTACCGTACCCGTGAAACATACACGAGGGGTGAAAGCGACGTTTTTCACAATTCGTACCTGTGGGGAGAGGTTTTTGACGTTTCGAACTACGACGAATTCGGGCTCCAATATTTTTGAACGGTGCGGATAGATTACCGGTGACGGAGGGAAATCGGTGTGCTCTTTATGCGCTGTCAGCGTCGGATACGTGATACGGGGATCGAGGTGAAATAGTTTCTCACTCTAGATCGGCGAACGAATACGTATCTCTCGATGGTCGTGGCGGCCGGGACTAAAAAAATGACGTTACGGCGCGCGGTGTAACGAACTTGCAACGATGATGATAACGCCAGTGTCAGTGCAGTGGGGTTAAAGTGCCAGCCGGTTTATGGATAACCACGGTTCGCTGATTGGCTTCACGAGTAAGTGATATCCGACGTTAAGTTGCGTAATGCGTCGTGCAGCCGGATTTTTCTTGTACCACGTCGACCCAGGAAATGTGTCCCGATAACGTATGCAAAGTAGCGCCTTTACCCGAGACGCGAGCAGAAATGTGGTAGACGTTTCGCTCGTAAAATGCTGCTGCATATGGATGATGACGCAAATTACTTTACAAAACTGCGAAATGGATTAACAAAATAGCAAAGGACATATTGCTCCGATTTTGTAATCGGAGAGATCTTAACAACTTTAATATCAATTCAATATAAAGAAAACTAAAATAATACCTCTCCAGCAACTTAAAATATTGTATTTTACGAACAATAGAAATTTACATTTCTCACAATCAAGATGTTTCAATGCTGCAGGTCGGTCGTGACGTTTCAGATAACTAATCGAGATAATTCATTACACGCTCTCGAGGGACCGGGAATATTCCCGATTGATTCCGGTGGCTGCACATTTTCAAAAGCCCGCTAGGGACCGAATCGAAAGACGGACGTTTAACATTTAACCCCTGCGCTCCTGCTGGGCCACATGGACGCGTTCCAAAAGTCCCCGGGAGAGCCTGTTAAAAACTCACGTATCGTAAACTTGTGCTCGACGAGACGCCGCCTTATTCCCTCCCTGTGCGGCTTGTTCCAAAATACCGGTTGTTACCGATGCGCCGCGACTCGATGATCACTTTCCGATATCAACTACCGGATTTGCGCGGAACGGCTATAATCTTCGACCGCATGCACAGCCTGCCGTTGGTCTGGCAGGCTAAAGTACGCTTATATTACAGGTCTGCGCATTAAATGAATGAAGTCGTTGGAAAAATTACACGAGACGGCATTAACTAGGCGATATACGCTATTACTTGTTGCTTCATCGGAGCTATGTTTATATTCCTCCTTTATGCCCGCGGCGTGCGAGACTTCGCCGAGGACACGAAATATGTACGCGGAACGTTTACGGATTATTCTAAATCCATTTCAGTTTTATTGGATAAAGTCATATGCGCGGAGTCAAGCTTCGCGCGTAAATAAAATGTAATCGTACATGTCAATAAATGGCTCCCAGGCGACTACGGTAACTACGAGGAACATGCGCGCGAGTATTCGCGTAATCGTAAAATATCCTCCCATATGCGTCGAATAAAGATTTACAAGTACTCGAGGGCACTTACTAGGATTACATATACAGGAGCACGTTCTTCGGCCAGGACTCTTAATGGCGAGCAGTAAGTTGCCGACGATTTACGCCGGATACATGCCTGCATCTTTTACCAGAAAGCTTTAAAATTGCACTCGTACCGCTACCTACCCCATATTTACTCGGAAATACGCGAAACGTATACATCATAAGAGGGGGGAGAAGATCTCCGAAGGTCTAGAGATTACCAGATATCCATACGTGCGCGCAATGTCGATTCCCGATAAAGCGGCGCTATTACATCGTTAGATTGGCTGGATTGTCGACGGTGATTTGCAAAATGGTCGATTCAATTACAGCCCCTTCAACGGTATTCCGGTAGGACGATCATATCTATCGTCAGCGATAGATCAGTACGTTTGCGCGGTTATAACGAGGGAAACGACGCTGAAAGGACGGCATTATCTCGAACAAATCGATAACATTACGTTTCCAACTTTATACGGCATTTATTGACTGTGAATCTTTAGTCGTGACACTCACGAGCTCACGATCGCTCGTAAAGATCTCGCGTCTCTGTGACACGAGTAAATCATCTGGGATAGAAAACGCTCGATATATCATTGCGCACGCGTTCGTCGAACGTTCGTTAATTAATAACATGCTATCTCTTTAAATTGCGAAGGTAAAATGTATTAATTATATCAGTGGTGCTGTATAATTACGGCTTTATTCCATTTCGCAGAGTCATGCCCATTGAAATATTTTCGCGTACTACTGCAATGTTCACGGTGGGAACGTTAACTAATTAGACCGCGCGCATATAAATTTTGCGATAATATATATACGTAAAAAAGATACGAAGGAAGAGAGAATAGAAAGCGCTTCGCGATTTCTATCGCATCACAAAAATTCACCGTGCAACTAGAATCGATGGATCGATAAATACTCGATCTGGAGCAATCCGGTGACGCATGATTCCGCCGTTATAAATAACTTCGAAGCGCGATACGGAAGATCGAGTGGTTTCAAAACGATTACGAGAGAAACAGACTACGGCGGCTGACTAAACATTTCGATCGACCACACCGGTGCAGTGGTGTTCGGCGCGATTGAAAATGAGGGATCTCGTTTGACTTCATTGGAGACTTTATTAAGCGACTAACTCACGGCGATGATCGTCATGACGCGGAACCGTGTACCGCGTGGAAAAGGGTTCTCGAGAATAATGAAGTGGAACGCGCGCGAGGCGCGTTTTGTCGGCGGATCCCTTTATTTCTGCTTTTACTACATTAGTCGCTTTCTGTAAATACACCGAGCGTGACACGCGCGCGCTTCTTTGAATGTTCGCCCCGTCACCGACAGGAGTTTGCCTTTCAACCAACGTTGCCTTCCTCGTCGGTGTCGGTTCCGCTATCGACGCTAGCCGCGCTTTTAACTTCCGCTTTTCTTCGTGCAACAGAGGAAAAATAATTATATACCGGAACGGTCTGCGTTTCTTACAAGACGCTCGGTGGATTTTCCAGGCAACAGCTGAGGGCAACAAATTGAAATTATAATAGCACTTTCCCGTAAAAAAAGAACTTGATGAATCTTGATGGTAAATAAACGCTGTATGGCGTGAATGCTTCATGAACAAGACGTACAAACACAAATTGTGTGTATCTACTTTTCAATCTTAATAGCCAATTAAATAATAATTAATTAAAATTAGAGCGCTGTTATTTTTTACAATAAATTTCACGTATCGACCGGTGAATTTAAGAAGCCAATTCATACAAGAGCTTACATCGCTTCTCCCGCTCCCTCTCAACGTGCAATTTCAGCTCCATTGCCGTGTGCGCGCGCGCGCTTTATAATGCGTTCGTTGAAATTCTCTCCCCACCCATCATGAATAAAAATATCACGTCGAAATATTCTGGAGTGAAACTATTATGCGGGACCTACACTCTCGAATCTCCACGGGATCCGTGTAGAAGCCGGGCGGCGAGCCGCGGCCCGATACTCCTGACGGGTTAATACGCCATTCACACGCGATATTATTCGCGGAAGGTTACACATTCGTGCGCATTGGTCACGTTCGTGTCGGGTCCGACGATTTTACGCGAACGTCTATCATTTTACGTCGCCGTCATTGGCGTCTCGAGTACTTCTCACCCCCGCGACGCGCTCATTTCTCGAACTTCCGTTTTCCGTTCTCGCCGTACGACGATACGTTACACGTAGCCCCGGTCAAGAAGATCGCCGGTCGAGGAAGACAGGAAGTCTGCATGTACGTGCTGGGAGTGCGTGAACCGGCGCGGCGCGGCGGCCAGCCGACGATCGTACCCCGCGCTTTCCGTGCTTCGGCCATTAAAAACTCGGTACGGTCCCGCCTTATCTCGCCGTCAAGATCGACGAAGCCCGGGCCGCACCGCCACGCACAGCGCCATGTATCGCGGTTTCGATCGGAACCCCCTCGCGCAGAGAACAACGCCGTTGTTGCATTGGCTCGAGAGGACCCGCGTCATCGAAAAGGGGCCCACCTGGCACGCGCAGAGCCGCATCTGCGGCGGCCGATTCTTTCGGGGCCTCCGTGAGAACACGAAGTGCCTACCTGCTTCGGATGGGCGTACACAAAAGCGAGGCCAAAGAGAGCCCGGTGTCCGCGTGCGAAAAATATATTCACGCGTCGACGAATTTCGGCGCGGTGGCGAAACGACCGTGTCTTCGGTGCCGATTGCGCCGGCCGATCGATCGGACGATCGATCTTTAAGGGCCCACTGGTTCGGCTAACGGCGTAATCTGGTCGGAGAACACGGCCCGATACAAATCGAAAAGCGATGAGTAAGATTACCGATTGAACAGCAGATGGGCAGACGTTATAAGCACTTTAAAGGATTATTGATTGATCGATAACGACGGAGGGATAAATTCTGAAGAATGAATGTATAGAAAGAGGCAAAATGAGGATAATAAAGAAACGAGCGACTTCATTTCATTCAAATAAATTTGTGATGGCGAAACGCTTTTATCTCCCCGAAGCTCGAAGTATCGATGCAATAAAACTGCGAGGATAGAAAATACTGAAATAAAAATACCGTTTTAACGGTAGCTGCTATGTCTGTGAAATTTTAATAGCTCCAGGATCTCCAGACAAAGAGCCTGAAGAGTTTCTTACCAGTACCCTTATACCTTACCGCAGAGGTTGCGCGGGAGACGACGGAAAAGTCACGCGCGACGCGAAAAACCTCACGGAACATTCGCCGTAAACAACCGCGCGCCGTTTTCGACGAACTTTTACCGCACGCGGGATTTCTTAGCGGCGCGCAGATAAAATCGAGGAACTTCGCAGGCCCGAGAGAGAGGGAATATCTCATCGTTTTTTACACATAATACCCGAAGGCGCCGAACGTCTGAAAAATCCTCATACGCTCGCCACGGCGCGAGAGAGCTTCTCGTTTACGTCCGCCGATATATGCGCGGTCGAGGTGAACGGCGCGTCGTCCTCGTTTCCTCGTATCTCCCGGCTCCGTCGTATCGTGTGCATAGCTCCGCATCGCGGCGAGCTGAAGGAGATCCCGCCCGAGGCGATCGTAGTCGCATTGTACTTTATATTCATGCAAAAACGTCGAAATAACTTCCAGGCGCGGCGCGCTCGCCTCGCGTTGTCGACCAAAAGCCAGGGCAGGAACGTTTGATCCTCCATTGAGACTAGGGAAACATGCGCGCGCGCGTGCGATCGTCTCCGCGCGGGTATATTTTCAGCTGGTTGCTGCCGCCCTTCTTGGCGTTCCTGTTTGCGAGATGACTACGCGCAAAGGAGCCGTGTAGCCGCGTTACATAGCCGCCGCTCTGTGCGCGGGCGATGAAACGATCAAAGAGCAAAGGGAAGGTGTATTTCGGTGTTTGGTCGAGCGAGCGGAGCTGACGCGACGCGACGCGACGCGACGCGACGCGACGTGACGCGACGAGACGTCGAGGCTTTTCATCCTTTTCGCAAAATTACACCGTGGCTGCGTGGCGGTGCCCGATTTTCGGAATACCCTCGAAAGGTAGAGGCCGCGGACTGCCAAGCGTAGATCGGGAAACTCTTTAGCCGCGAACCAGATCCTTTGATCCGCTCCCGTTGTGGAAGTTGTAAAGATCCTTTGTATCCCGGATACCTGGAATCGTGACATCGTTGCTCGCCGCGCGCTCGTTTCCTCGCGCTTCTGCCTCGCGCGAGAAGTAGTCGCGGAGAGGTAAGTCCATGGATACCGCGACGCTTGATTTTACGGGTTGCACTCTTTTAAACCCCTCTCGCGCGAGACTCTCTTTGATCTCTCGAGTTATTACGCTTACTTTATAGTTGGAAGTCGAAGCACGCGCCGCGCCGGAGTTTTACTTCGCTACGCGAGGAGCGACGCTGAACGCGCGAGATAGTATCCTTGATACTCACGAACAGATAATTTATGTTGTGTATCGCGATCTCCTGAGTAAAAGGTCTCACCGTCGTGCATTACGATTGAAATGCCGTGTGTACAAGCGCGGGGAAATAATTTTCTCTCGTAATCCGATAGCATATCGCAAAAGTGAAGAGGTCACTAAGTACGTCGACGGAATATTGATATCGTGGAAAAGAAGTTCTTACTTTCCTAGTTGTATGAACACCGACGCGGCGCGGCAAGAATTCGTCCCGTTATAGGACCATTAATAACCACTAGAAATCGATAACTACATCGACACGTCTTCGAACATCTGCAAACATCTTTTCCGACAATGCAAACGCTTTTAAGCATGATGCGCCTCAAAGAATACAACTATAAATCGAATCCTCCTGCCGCAGGTAGTCACGTATTTGTACAGGTTCTCCACGAAATCGCAGGTTTCCACTCGCGCGGAGTCGGCCGCGGCGGAGTGAATCATCTCACTCTCGACATCTCGTTCCTCCTCTTTTTCTCAGACAAGAACGATATTTATATCTATATACGGAGGGAAAAAGAAACGTGCAAGCCGATACGATCGATCTGATAGAAAGAAAAAACCGCGATGATCTATCCTTGATTGAGGAGGATCCAGATCGTAGGCAGATAGGACTCGTGACCGATCGAGTTCGTGTGAACCTGCCTAGACGCATCTGCCCGTTGGCTAAATAACAGCCGGCGAGAGAAGAAGGACCGGTATCCGAGAGGATTCTACGTCGCCAACGAGCGAACGTTGTGGAGGGAAGACGACGTATGTGAGCACGAGGCAAAGACCAAGGAAGAGGCAGCGCACGCGGCCGAGGAAAAGAAAGGCGATATCCTCTACGTGCGGTCTATAAAGACGCTGCGAACCCACATCCCCGCGGCCGCTGCGCCGCGCTGCGCCGCGGGGGAGGTTGACATGTTTATTTCGCTCCGTAATCTTCTCGGATTACGTTACCGAGAAGCGAGAAAGAGAGAGAGGGACGAAAAATGGAGAGAAACGGGCCGAAGAAGGAATAGTCGGCCTTCGGGAGAAACCGAGTTCTGGATGATACCTGAGGCTCGACGCGTGTTCCAAAGGGATCCCTTGCGGTTGTCGGTACATCCTTGAGGAATGTTCGCGCGGTTTTCGCGGATTAGTTTCACACGTTCGTGATGTATACGATGTTCTGCGGGAACTGCGTTAACCCTTAAAGACTACATCTTAAGTCTCAACCATTTAAAACTTTAAAAATTGATGTTTTTTTACAATTTAATATTAATTATTGACAATTTTTCTAATTCTATTACATTCTTCAGTCTTTTCTACCCCTATTTCATATATAATTATTTAAGATTTAGTTGATTAGACGCAGTTTTACACGCGATCAAAAGTCCATATGCGAGATCCATATAAGGACCATATAGTCTTTAAGAGTTAAATTCGACGCGGAATGTAAACGCGTTCTGCGGAATGTAAACAGAATAAATAGAAGTAAGAAAAATGCAGAAAGCAAAATCCGCGTGAAGCGTACTCTAATACCTTAGTACTGAACAAAAAAATTCGTTCATTAAATTACCGACTATGACTATTAAGACGTTGGAATTTATATCCAGCGGACGTTTCCCTAATCCGGCAAGATAATCCTCGTTTATCGCCAGCAAATATTAGACTGGAGCGTCTAACTAAATATAAAATTTATAACCGCGTCTACCCTACCCGACCCATCTTTTTCCCACAAGCATACGGTATCATTCACCTCCATCAAACATTTCTCAAAGGTGTGACCGTATAATAAATTCGTACAATTCCTGACCCTTCCGAATCGAGAAAGATGAATCGCGTCAAGAACCGGTAGCTGAATCCTTTTGGCTAGGTCCAGTCCGGTCGCTCTACCTGTTGTCATACGATACTCGAGATGCATCGCGAAGACTCAAAGACCGCTCTCGTATCGTGCTCTCGTCTTCTACTTGTTAGGAAAAAGAGTATCATCTTTGCTCGCTTTAGTCGTGACGCCGACAATGCGTCCACATTGCGCCACAAGACGCGTTACGGTTCACCTAAATAAATACAACGAAAGGAAGAAAGGAAACGATAGTCGGCTTTTCTGGCTGGTTTTTTCCGACCAAATGGAGTCCGGGGACAAGCGGATTCGTGTCAATTGCAGTGTGAAATGCCATGTGGCCGTCGCGCGTGCAATGCACGGTCCCCGTCGAGTGTTTTAAACCTTTTGAATGGATAATACCGTGCGCGTTTATAAATTGAGTTCTCGTCCCGCAGGATTAGGACGAGCCCGAGATGGGAAATTTGTGTAGGGTACCGCGATACCGTGGCCACATAATGCGCGTATTGCGTAGACCTTCGCTGGATTATTCCGCGTCATGAATCTTCGAGAGCATTTTCGACCTGATGTATACTCTCGTGTACACGGTTCGCGGCGATGTTGCGCCAGCGGCTTCATCGATTTTTGAGAACCTATTCTGTTGACGGAAAACACGAAAACGATAAGCAGATTGAATCTCGCATGAATAAAAAATAAGATATTTGTTTGCGCAAAAATTCTTTATAAAAACCATAAATCTCCCAGCATGAAAAAGTTACAGTACTAAAATAATATACGGAGATCGCATGCCACGCACATATTAAAAATAATATTACATAACCTTAACTTAATTATTTCATAAAATATCGCTGCGAATGACAATTAAATTTTGTTATCGCGGATTATTTCCGGAGCAAAGCTTGGTAACGTGAGCACGGAACTTGAAAAGACTGCTTTGTACTTTTTTTTCCGCAACGTACTAAATTTCACCACCATTTTACTTTTATTCCATTGCGTTTGCTCACGAGAAAGCTGCTGTACAACAGCACTTACAGATGTAATCGACAACATCTAGCGAAAGACCTTGACGAACGACATTGATAAACGATCCCTTAGTCGCGTTTCAACTAACCGACTTGGCGGGATCGTGTAACAACTTGGTACTAACAAGCTTTGCATATATACGCACGCTAAGCGTGTTCGCGATCATACGTTTCTGCGCGAATTTCGTTGCATGATATGCACATATCGCGTGAATTTTAAGCATCTCGCTGGAAAATTTAAAGTATCGATCGATAAGCGAAAATAACTCTCGCGTAATACCGCGTTGTTATTTAAATAGAAACATAGGTTTACACGTGCAATGAATTACGTTGCTAAAACTTCATCGCTAATACAACGTGTTTCTCCGGTATTTAAAAGTAAACTCTGAATCCCGTTACGCGCAAAGTCGGCTCGAGGCACTAACGCCTCAAGTTCCGTGAAATGTTGAATCCAGCGGAATATATTGATAATTCCGAGGAGGAACCGTATTTCTCCAGTAGACGAATCGCGTTTAATAATTAATTCCGACGGTTATCGACCGGAATCCTTCTCCCCCCCCCTCCCGAAGAAACAGCAGTTTCGCGTTCGAGGGAGCCATCGAACTACGGGGGAAAATTACGCTCTCCCTATCCCTGCGCCTTGGCTTTCCTTACGTTCCTTTCACGACGGTAGCAACGACTGAAAATGAAGGCGCCGCGAAGGAAATTTCGCGTGCGGGAAAGTGTCTGCCGCCGCTGGAATATTTAAATGGCAAGGGCTGCCAGCTATGTCGTAAGTGGCACTCTCGACTTTCCTAACCGTCTTTTACGCTTTCCGGTAGAAACACAACGCCGCGGCGGCGACCTGACCGACGTTAAACCCGTTTCACCTCGATACTTCTTTACCCCGGTTGCGTGCGAGAGAGAATTTCTATTTTGAAGAGTAGCCTTCCATACATCGTACGTATAGCAACGAAATAGGTTGCTTTATCGTATTTCTCGAAATATCCGCTAAACGTAGCAGATATTTCATTTATTATACGTTAACCGTGTCTGCGAAGGATTACTTTCTAGATTATTTTAACTAAAACAAGATGATAACAATGTTGTAATCAAGCGTTCTTCTCCGTTTATGTTACAGGTGCGGGCTCGTATCAAGCCGACGAGTGGCCAGTGTCGTGTCGAGTGACGTCGAGTGACGGTATTTAAGTGTGACTCCGATCCGATCTTCTTTACCTCCTTTACACCACGTGCGAGAGATGAACGAATGATTGGACCGCGGTGATCCGGTGATACGCGATGAGGCCGAAATCTTGCTCGCTGTTCCTGTTATTTTGCGTCATCCTACCCGGAGTGGTGCGTCCCTTCACGTCCGGCGAAGGTAAATAAAAATTTCCGCGCCGCGCCGGGAGTAAAAGCTCCGGCTCCGTCGCCGCGGCGTCGTAAAGCTTCGGGCGGCAAGGCCGCGCCCGAGACAATCGAGGAAGAGAGAATCTCTCGTGGAAGATCGTTAAGTTCGCCATTTAACTCGTGCCGAGCCCATAATGACCTCTCATCCCTCGTGGATTCGAAGAGCCAAGCCGCGCGGGCCTGAGTACTCTCACTCGAGGTACTCGCGCCAAACGCGACGCGCGAGTACCACTTTACGCGCGAATTCTTCTGCGGGCACCCGTTTTGCGCGAGAGAAATTACTGTTATGTTGTAAATTATATTATATCGTTACGTCGTTGATGGAACGATCGCTGATCGCATTAATTTGCCCGAGGTTCTTACTCGCTCTCAGCACTTGTCGTTTCACGCATGGTTCTCTCGTTTCGCGGCCGATATATAGCTATCTTATACCGTGTTTTTAATAAAATCCACGCAAACGGTGACAAGTTACTTGAAAATATCATCCAGTTTATGCTCTGGACCACGATGCTCGAGATGAGACGTAATATACCGTGACTCGAATATTTCGCTAACGATCGCGGACGGGAAACCAAAACATACTTTTTACCAAGACATACTTTTTACGAGCTGCAGGAAGGGAGGTCGAGTATTGTAGTTATACGAGCGAACGCGTTACAGACATACGCAAGAGTATCCGCCGCGAAAAAGAGACCGAGAGACTGCTAATTATACGGCGAGGCAGCCTGACTGATTAGTCGTCGGTATAACTGGCCGGTTACATTACACCAGCCCGCTTTCGATGATGGATTACGCTCCCCCGGAGCTACTTTTAAGCGACCTCCTGGACTACGTGGAAATTCCCGCCCGCGCCGCGCCGTTCTTTCTTCAATCTTCTCCTCCCTCGGAGGGACACCGCGGCTAACTAATTAGCGCCGCTGACGTATCATCGTCATCGTCGTTCACGTTAACGACGGATTGTATCTACCGCGACGACGCGGATACTTCGGTCGTCTCCGTGCGCCCAATGCGCGCGAGCGTTAACGTAAAAAGGGCGCGCGACAATCAATCTCTGTTAACTCGGGACAAAAGTAAGTATCGTCCGCGACGTCGTCGTCCTAAAACAAACGCGAGCCAGAGTGATCCATCTTCCATATTCTTCCGTCGACACATCTTTTTCACACATTGTCCAAATTCCGCTCTCCCGCAAAGTAATCACAGCGTCGCTTATCTTCGCGAGCGTTTTGTTGGGCTCGTGTAGCGTGTAACTGTTTTCCCGGTAATCGGGCAGTCTCGAAAAACGGATGTGTATGATTTGACGCTAGGGCGAAACGAGGATACAATTATGACTTGCTAACCATCTTCCTTTAAGATCTAACTATATAATCTTGGCGCACACATACACACACGCGCAACTTGCGAACCTTATTATCCCGTATGAAACGCGCGTAGCCCACGCGCGCGCACACATCGAGACGGGAACAAACGGCGCCGGCTTGAAAACATTCGTTTTCCATTCCCCTAGGTACGTGCTGTACAATAGAAATCGCGGCATAGCGCGCATACACGGCATACGCATACACACGCTGTCTCCTCCTTTACTCATTTTTCTTGCGGTGCACGGGGCAGATAAATAATTCCCATTCTGGCGCGCATCCTCGTGATGGAAGCTACACGGCGAAGCGGCGCGCGGCGCGGCATATTCTTCGCACGGTCACCGATGCAAGAAATCATATCTCATGTACGTCAGTACACGTGCTCGCAAAGTGTGCTTTCCATTTCTCACGCATGTCTGCCGGATAAGTAACAATTATCTTCAACAAGCACGTTTTCACGAGACAATGCGGATATAGTAACGCGGTTGAAATCGCTACAAACCATGTTTCCTCGCGTGAAGGCTAACGTATACATTTTATCCGTCGCACCAAAAGGCTTTATTGCAGGTTACGTTACTTAAATGAGATATAACGAAGCGCTATATTGGTCTAGAATACCCCGGCGTAATGACACAGGCGCGACTGCTGCACCTTTCAAGCATATGAAAAAAGATTGCGATCTATTCACCAAGTCATCGCGTGTAACTCGGAGATAATTGCCGCTCTCATTATTATCATCGTTACGCGGGAAACAAGCCATAATGGCAATATACTTAGCCGCGTCGGGCGGCTGATAAATAACAATTATGGCCTCTGACCTCGTAATAATTCCAGCGAGAGTTACACGCTCTCGTGGCGCCTATCACCGCTGTCGAATGCGCTCCGCAGCGATCGGTCACTCTACACAGCTCTACCTCAACTAAGAATCCACGTCGTCGACGACGTCGTAGTAGTCATCGTCGTCAGGCGGAAAGTGGCGCATACAAACGGCGCCTATTCCCGCTCACTCGCAGGCCGGCCATTCTCCTATACGGTGTAACTTGCCGGGCGAGAGCGCGACGTATTATATGCACGCACGCACGCACACTCGTGCACTTATGTGAATAATTACCCCGACGATTTATCGCGACGTGATATCGCGTCATAATTTCGCTGTCTTGACTGGCCTGGCGCTGCCGCCGCGCTGCGCCGCGGCGAGAAAAATATTAGCCGCGTTAATAATTAACGGTGCGCCTGCAGGAGGAGGTCCTGCTCCAGCGACTCCGCGTTCTCACGTTTTGGTCACCGCCAAACACGGTAGCGGTGACCGGCTCTACACACACCACCGCGCGCCAGTTTCCACCGCCTCGCGCGCGGTGGTGACGTTCAATTTTTCAACCGCGCTCGTTATCTCGCGACTGACGCCGCCCGAATTTCACGTCGGGAAGGTATTCAGCTCGCGCGAGACAGAGCGGGATCTTTTTTACGACGCATTTCACCGGACGGACACCACACCACCTTCTCGCGCAAATCCTGCCCGCAAGCCCGGGCAACTCGGTCTCTCTCGCCCGTGAGAGCGAAGCTCTCCTCGTGTCCCGCTCTCACTCTCTCTCCGTGTGCGAGTATTAAATTTATGAAACCGATAGCGTCGCGCGTGCCTCGGCCGAAAATTTATGTTCCGCGACGCGGGATTATGCGGAGAAATTGATCGTTAATTCGTGCGCGCTCGGAGTTGCCTCGTGATTTATACCGGAGCTTAATAAGTACGATGCGCGTAAGCGTGAAGGGGAGGGAACCTTGCTCACACAGCTGCGATGAGAATGCAACGAACGGCAGAATTGATTCCTGTGATCGACGTTTTTATGACCCCCAATAAGGATGATCTCGGCGAGTTTCGCCGGATTGTAAGTAACGGATCGAGATATCTTTCGAAAAAGAATTGTCCCATCGTGCGCCTCGAAATGAGCTTCCTTAATCGCGCGCGGTACAGTCAATTACGCGAACCGTGACGAATCGGCTGTGTACCAGCAACAGCAACGGAGACGGCGTTTCTAATCATACCTCACGAGATGATCACGCTATAAATCGCCGGGCGTTATATCATCGCTTTCACGATCAGATTCGTTATCCTCGATCACAGCGCGGCGCTTACACGTCGGGAGAGGATAATAGAAGCCCCGCGAATGCTGCACCGCGGAGGCTCGAAAGGATCCGCTACTCACGCCGCGCCGGCCGACCGGCCGCAACCATCATCCTCCCCTGCTTTGATAAGTATCATAAGTAAATCGCGATTACCGTTTGCGATATAACTCGGCGATCAGGAACGTAGCTCTGCGGTCGCACAAGGTGGAAGCCGAGATCTGGTCTCGCGAAATGGCCACGGGCAAAAATGCAAAAGCTGCGCGCTCGCTGGATCGTGCAATTACCCGGTTGGTTCCACCAGGCTGTCTCGTCTCGCGGCCAGTCTCGGAAAGAGCGTTTCTTACCGATGAGGCAGGGGAGAGAGAAGGAGAGAGAGAGGAAAAAAAGGAACGGCGATTGGGAATGAGGACGCGGAAGGGGGGAGAGAGTCTTTTTAATATCTCGCAGTCTCTCATCGGTACCGCGGCCGCCGACCAGGGAGTCGCGCGTTCCTCTCGGCTGCGACGAAAGGTCAGGTCAGCTTTAATTATCGTAAATCAAACGAGCGGGCCGCCGCACCGTGCCGGCCAAAGAGGCCCGGAGTTGCGCAAGCACAATTATTGTTGAAATCGGGGAGAATATCGGTGAACAGAGGGGACCGAGCGGTACCCCGCGAATATGCGAGGGAACGGCGATCGTGAAATATCGGTCGATCGGTTTATGTTCTTTCAAGTCGTGATTTCGCGCGATGAAGTTCTGGTTTCTTTTTGTAAGATTATAGCGCACGATTCTTGATTATCTTCAATTAATTATAAAGTTGTAATACAAATGATGTAAAAAGATCTGAGAGGCAAGAGCCGAAGAGAAATGTAAGAGTTTCGAAACTTATCTTCGTTGGTTTAATATCGCAACTCTTGCCTTTATTTATAAGCGAAGTGGTAAAATGTAAAGGTAGATTTTCTTGTTTAACAAACTCGTGTGTCATTACAGTTGTAGTTCACACTGTGCAAAATAAAAATCCTTAGCGATATCAGATCCAATTTATGAGACTCATCTTATCTCGGCCCTTTATGCTTCATCGCGCTTTTATTTCGGACAAAACGAAACGGTTAACTTGAATGCAATTTCGTTGCGGAATTGTAGATCGTTACGGGACGCGCGTTCGATATATAACTTTAGTGATGAGTCTGATAATGTTACGCCGTGAGCGCGAATTTTCATTCAACCTTAATGGCCTGGAACTACAAAAGAATATACGCGCGAGAAAGTATCGAAGAATTATATCGGCATGACGTATGCGATTCGACCTCTCGCTGTTATCAATACACTCTCCAAGAGGCCACCGCGGGGGGTAACACGCGAACAGTCGTATCTGATTCTGTTATTCGCTTAATTACGCGCCTTAACGTAGCGGTGCCGCAATCGAGTCGTGTAATACGCATCATCACCCTCCATTTTCCACTCTTTGCGCCACTCTCGCCCTCGCTGCTCATGCATTTTCGAGCTCTTTAATTCATTTAGCCGCCGTCGACGCACACGCCGCCATGCGTACGTTACGCTTCGGGCTATATTCGATTACTCTCTCACAAAAAATTGTATCCCCCCGACCTTCCAACATTTCGTGAACCTTTTGCGAAAATTTTGGAAAAAGAAGATTTGAGTGAAATTAAATCGAGGGTAAATCAACTCGAATTCGAGCAAACGCGCGTAAAGTTTGAGCTTGAAGCAAGGACTTGTACGCCTGTTCCGCCAAATCCTATCAGCAACATGTGCCACTTTCACACACGTGCAAAGTGATACGCGCGATAAGCAATCACCCTCTAACCGGGATTAAGATGTATCGGCCAATCCGGATCAGTCGGAATACTTTAATCCGTCCCACACGGTGTCATCTCGTCGACGATCTCGTCGCCGGAGCGAAGTATCAGAATCACGATCTCCATCAACTTCTCTTTTAGGTCGTAGCAGATCTCCATCTGCGTTGGACCGTGTCCCACGCGCGCGCACGCGAGCTCTCGTGCGATACCGATCGATAAAAGAATCGCACCGAGACTCCGCTCGTCGCCGTGTCTCTCGTTAGTCTGAATGACGGTTCAACAAAGTCTCGACGAGCGCGGAACTTGACTCACATTATTTAGGCACCCGGAGGTCGTGATCTGTGAACGGCCTGGAATACAATAGTGACCCCGACCTGGCTAGGCGCCGCTCCTCTATTGTCACGTGACGACATACATATAGAGCACATCCGCAACATGTTCGAACCGGAAACGGGCTCTTCGCCCGTACGCGAACGATAGATCGCGTGGAAAATTCAATACGTTAATTCAATACGACTTTCGGATCTTATTGTCAGCTCACGCTCTCTCGAAAGCCATTCAAAATATTTGCTCTACATCTAAGTCGTATACCGCGACGCGACTTCGGGCTAATCCGATTTTAGAAACTGTCACCCCGAAGGGATCCCGTCTTCTCGCACCTTTCGCATCGTTCCTAAGGAGAGTGAGACACTTGATTCGATGGGATTTTATTGAAAGACCTTCAAACGTTATTTTCGCGTGTCGATTCGAATTTCGCTGTTCTCTTATTTGTATCATTATTCGACAGTTCCGCGCGCGCACGAAATTCAGGGAAGGAAGGTACAATCCGTTGGGTCAATGTTGCCGCGGCCACGAAACGACGGCGGCGGCGACGACAGTGGTGGTGGTGGTAGTCAGTGGTAGGTGCTTGATTCGCCGGCTAAAATAACAAGGCACGTGACGCGAGAAACAAGGAACAAGGAACCCCTTGTATCTTCCTTAATCCGTCTCTCTTCGTTTCGTATGCGGCATCTCTCGTTGCTGCTTGTTCATACACTCCCGTGTATATACCGTACCTCGCGCGCTCACTTCTGCGAACGTAGCGTCGACCGAGCAAGGATCTCTCGACGGTGCTCTCTCGGTGCTGCTCGGTGCTGCTGTTGCAGGTACCTTTTGTTAATTAAGAGGCGTCATGTGTGGTCTCTCACCCCGGTGTGAGCGGACGTACCGTGAAACCGTACATGAATGCACAGTGGCTCGTGTCTCTGTCTCGTCTCCCGACGCGATACGTGGTCAACCCGCATAGTAGCCACGTGGGGTTCGAGGATGCGAATGCACATCGTGTTCGCATTGCACATGTGTACGTATACGTAGTCCGGTCGTTGTCTGCCTGCCTGCCTGCCTGCCTGCTAGGCGTATCTAACGGAGACACGACTAACTAGCTCGTCCGCCGTGGCTAACGAGGAAAAGAGAGGGGGGGAGGCCTCACATGCTCGCTGGCGCCGCGACCAGGTGATTCGGCGACGATATGAGACCGGATACAACGTTTCCATCCGGGCACTATCGCCCCATTCGATCGACGCCGAATTATCGGAAACCGATGACAATTCTCCGATCGACGGGCCGACACGATTGCACGCGCGTGTCGCGTGACGTCTCCCCGATTAGGCTCTTCTCGCCCCGATTGTCGCAAACACATTTTTTTTTCTTTTTTTTCAATAGTACCGTTATTAATCGATGGATCGAAGCAAATGTGGCTTTCGGAACTGACTGCGGAACCAATTCAAAATATGTATGTACGCGTCATAATCCGGCGAGTCGCATACGTTGCCCGACTACGAGCGTGTAAAATGAATAATGATCGTGACGCTCTCTCCGTTCTCTCTCTCGCGGTCATCGAATATTCATTATGCCCAAGATTCCACGCGGCCGCTCGGAATAATTATCTAGAACCGATGGCGGAACTTTTTTCCGTCACTGACTCGGCATTACGGTGTGTCGCGTGACCTGGCTCAATTAAGTCGTCTCTGTTTCGTGCTTGCATTCCCTCTCTTCGCGTTCTTGTTTTCGGCGTTTAAAAATCTTGTAGCTGGGTAGCCGGCCGAGAGCCGCTACAACGTAAAAGAACTAACCGTGTCGCTGAAAACTATTAAAAATACATACGAGTCGACTCTGACCAACGACGACGGCGCAACGCCGTATTCGATTTGGCGCCGAAAGAGACAGAGATCGAATCGCTCAGCGCGTTCCTATCGATAATCCGATCTGCTCAAATTATCGGGAACCAATGAAAATCCCATTCCAGCTCGTTCCACTTCCGCGCATCGCGTGACGTCGCTCGATTAAATCCACGTCTTGTTATCGCGTGCACTCTTTTCCTTTGTATATATATCCAATACGCTGGAAAGGCCACTATCGGCGCGCCGCTAGTCCGCCGTGCAAATAGATCGTAGCTACAAATTATACAGCGTCCGCGTCCAATTCGCAAGACGAGCTCGGCCATAAACGCGCTCGAGGCAACTGCAATTAGGAGAGAGAAATCCCCTCGCGCGGAATATAGAACCGACAATTCCAATTGGAGTCTGATAGTTATTCCGCATCGATATATTAAACGCCAAACCTTTGGCTTGTATGCGACGTTACGTTACGTTAATAAACAAGATGTATGACAGGCAATACGACGACTCGCGTGATACTTCCATACATTCACCCTACGAGCAATATCGTGTGTGTCGTGCCGTACAATAAAATCCCGGACGAATGCATACGCATGTTCGGAACGGTTAACGAACTGGCCGCATGCGCCCAAACGGCTAACGAGAATTCATATGGATGAATTCGCCATCAGGAGAAACCGGGTAGAATGATTTCGATGGGTCCTATCGGCCATTCGATCTGCTCGAATTATCGGAAACCGATGAAAATCCTATTTTACTTGCTTCTCGTACAAGTGCGTCGCGCGTTACCGAATTCCGGTTCTGACTCCGCCGGCGCCGTCGCCGCTGCCCGCGCCGCGCCGTTGTGTTCCATTCAACCCTTGGCAATTGCCAACTCCATTGTAACAACGTCGTAATCCCTCCCCCTTCCCCTTCCTCAAGGACAGTGTCATATATTTTTTTAACGCGTTTATTTGATTTTGTTATCTCGGCGATATTCGTTTCGAACATTTACGAACAAACGTTAGGACGAATCAACCAACGTTATTGTCAAAACTCAGAAAAGACGGTTACCAATTGTGCATCACTAATCAAGACTACTATTTATGATTAAACGGTGATGCAAACGGTGAGCGAAAATAAGTTGCAGTTATCACAATTTCACTATACTTTTTAGTTATTTTTATAATTATTTTAACAATGCGAATTATAGTTGACTCAATTCTACATTATTGTTGTATACATGGTTTTATACACTGTAACCTGTAATTTACGTATAAGTAAGTACTATAATAATCGTAGTATAAATATGATGAAAATGACCATAATTGAAAAATTTATGCATATAAAGTTATTTTTGCTAATATTATAGCAATAATAACTATACAAATAAGAACCTCAACCATAATTATTTTACTATACAATTATAGTCGCAAATACCAAGCACCTTTCTCTCAGTGTGCACAATTGGCAACTGCCTTCTCTGAGTTTTGACGATAATATTAGTTACTTTATTCATAACGCTATTCTCGTGCATCTTATCGTGCTAAAGCGATCGATCGTAAGGCGATACACACATCTGCATTGATCCCGTGATACATCGCGTGCATTCATCTCGTATCGCCGTTACAATCCGGCAACTCCGACACAGACAATATGCGAGTGCGTTTCGTGTCCCGTTAGTGTTAACGCGCGCCGCTTGATTTCTTCATCCTTATATTTATGTCGCGGCGGCAGTATCGATACGCTCGATATCGGAATTTACGTTGACAAATCAAGCACTGTGTGCAAAAAATGGAATGCAGATGGAGTTTATTACTGCGGCGCATTTTTTTAAGCTTCTCCACACAGACTGCAAAAGAGAGAGAGAGAGAGAGAGAGAGAGACAGACGACGATATAGGGTGGCGCGTTTATCGCGATAGAAATTGTGGCCCCCAGCCAAATGTCGCACGGGGATAAAGGTCTAACCACTCGTTGGCGGAAAATACATCGGACTTGTGCACCGGTGCGCCGCGTAAATCCGAAAATTCATTACTGCAGTGCGCGCACCGCGATTGTTCGTAGCCGGCGTTCGTTCGCCTGTAGTCGGCGAACGAACGCGCGAAGCGGCCGCTGCATTAATGGCCCGGGCGTCAGGATTTACAGGAGGGACACCATTGTTGACAGGCAAATATAAAATTTTCACGACTCCGATAGAACGCACCGCATGAATAACGATCATCATCGAATTAATAACTGGTAACCGTGAGTTACGGTCACGGCGTATTTGGAGTGTAGACCAGTAGACGGCTGACTCTGCCGCGTCGCCAGATTTTCGCTGATTACGAGGCATTATGACGGCAATAATACTGCGGTCGATCCGATTTATTACCTAGCAATAGGCACCATTACGTGTCACGCTTAACTGCTTTCCACGAAATTCATTTGCACCCTATATAAGAACAAATCGTTGTTACTTCTGTCTTCGATATAATAATGGATATACTTATAGTATTATTACGCGCGATTATAAAGGGCTATAAAAAAACATTTTCTAAAAAGTTGAATTATCCCTTTTTGCCAGAAGGTGAAGATGCTGCGGAGGAGGAGGACTCTTATCTCTTGGAAGACGACGACGTGCCTTCGGCTACGATAGCCAGCGATACCGAACTCATTTCTGAAGGCGGCGGTCATTTACCAGTTTTCCTCACGGAGCCCGTAAACTCCTTCGTCGTGAAGAACAAGCCCGCCGTTCTACGTTGCAAAGCCGCTCACGCGCTGCAGATCTATTTCCGTTGTAATAACGTGAGGGCGGAGGATTCGCAGCAGCAGGATTTCGTGGATCCCCACACGGGAACGAGGATCGTCGACTGCGAGCTCAATGTTACGAGGGATCACATCGAGGAGTACTTCGGCAAGGATAAATTCAAATGCGAGTGCGTCGCCTGGTCTGGATCGGGACAGATTAGAAGCCAGCCGGCAACCATCGACGTCGCCTGTGAGTATACAAATAAGATCATATTAGTATACAATATCGTCTATAGTGCGATTCTAAAAGTATTAACTTACCGGTAAAATTTTTAAACTGACAACCGCAATGACGAATTATTAATGTTAGATTACACTCTTGTTTTTTAGTCAGAAACGGTTCTTATTCTCGGTGTAGGTGAGGTATATTATGAATCAGAAAGGATTGAAATAAACGTCGCGAGAATTCTGGGGACAGCCGACTTTTCGTCTCACTTTGCCTTTGTTCTCTCTTAATTATCTTGATTCTCCTGCCAGCGAACTCGTTATTTAATTCTGTCCCTTAATTGACGACAACGCAATGAGCGCCGAGTTTCCAAGAGAATCAATTTAAAGGCAGAACCACTTGGCCAATTTCAGAGTTGCATAACTCAAAAGCTAGACATAAAAATGTGTTTGGGGAGATAGAAGAACACACCACGTATAGATCGCTGAGTAAGCTTAGATAGAAAGACACGGCGTAATATAAAAACAAGAGTGACAATATCAAATACTAAAAATATTATAATTTTTCCAAATTTCATAATGCGCCTAAATTTTAACCCTAGCCCGTATAGGTTTTTTTTGGCCTCGTTTTTGGCACCTTTACGCCACATAGGTGGGTCGTTTTCGTCTTGACGTTTTTTTTTAAGTGTTAAAGTGTTACAAAAAATCTGAAAAAATTCATGGAGGTAATTCAAACCTTCAATTTGAAGTATCAATCATAAAATTATAAGCAATTTAATTTTTTCACATATTTTTTATTTAAGAAATGGAGCAACTACAACTACAACTGGTAAAATCATGTTTTACTCAAAAAATCATAACTTTAAGACAAATAAAGATATCGAAATGAATAAAAAAGGAAATTGAAGGGAAAAAACGTACCTTTCATAAAAAAAATATTGCATGCAATTATTTTTAAATGAAGTGCTTAAGTGTTCGCCGCAAACCTTGTTTTTTCAAGAATTACGTGTCTCCTGTGACGGCTGGAGGGGGTCTGGCGCCTTGAAACTCGGTAGGCGGGTTCTCGGGGAGCATAACTTTTTTTACGGATGCGCAGTGGCGCCATCTCTACGCGTTTGCACCTATACGGGTGAAGGGTTAATTTTCATTCATTTCATTTCAATGGCGCAACAGTCCGAGTTGGACCTATAGGCCTCCCCCAAGGCCCCAAAGTCATGTGCTTGTGGTATATACGCACGCAGGTTGTACACAAGCACATGGGACCTACAGTTTAACGTCGAATCCGAACGGCAAGGTAGAGGGGGTTTCGTGGCAAGGGATACTCCTGACGGGCTGCCATTCCGTCGAGGAGGAAAGACAAGCGATGCAATTTATTTATTTTTGGTTCTACCAGGACTGGATTCGAACCTGAGATCTTTGGTTTAGCAGACCAGTGCGCTGTCTGCTACGCCACGCTCGCTCTCAAACTTTAATTTTAGCCTATTATTATTCTTTTATTAAAGCGAGGATGTATAATTATTCCTTTCA
This sequence comes from Temnothorax curvispinosus, assembly GCF_003070985.1. NCBI lineage: Eukaryota > Metazoa > Arthropoda > Insecta > Hymenoptera > Formicidae > Temnothorax > Temnothorax curvispinosus. The sequence goes on along the minus strand of NW_020213430.1, from coordinate 786,377 downwards.
GATCTGAAAAAGCAATTCGAATCGCCACCGTACTCCGTGTCCGTCGAAGCAGGTCAGAGTACCGAACTTAGGTGCCTGCCTCCGGTGGGAGTACCACCGCCTAGAGTTTACTGGTTAAGAAATAATATTCCTGTGGACACCGAGTCGGACACACTTCTGGTGTCCAGCGAGGGTCATCTTCTTATTGGACAAGCGAAACTTAGCCATCAGGCGAACTACACCTGCGTTGCCGAAAATATCGCGGCGAAACGACTGAGCGACGCAGTTAGCTTAACAGTATACGGTAAGCTCACGATCAACAAAGATTCCCTTTTTATAAATTATATATAAATAACCTTCGCTGTATGTATTATATATTTCTCAGCGTTACAACAATAAGGTCTAAAAGTTTTCGACTCCATATAAAAAAAAGGTGATAAAATAAAATTTGTATTTTTATTTTTTCCAAAAATATAATTAATTATAAATTTTATTATTTATTTAAATACATTTTTTTAGAACAATGAATTAATTTTCCTATATCACTACAAAATATTTTCAATTTTTTTTCTCCTAAAATAATTTAATACTGCAGAAATCACTTTATTATTACCGATAATTTTTTTTTCATGCGAATCAGACTTCAGTTTCGAAAATTATTTTTTATTTTTAAAATTGAAAACTGAAAAATAAAAAGGTTGTTTCATTTTATCACTTTTCTGATTTACCTTTCCTTGAGCAGAAAACAGAAGACTTTACTATATCTGTTTCTCCCTTTATATTAAAAAAAAAAAACTTTTACTGATTTCGATTAGTTAACGGTGGCTGGTCTTCCTGGTCGTCCTGGTCGGAATGTCACTCGCGATGCGCGAAAGGCGGTCAGAAGAGGACGAGAACGTGCACGAATCCAGCGCCCATGAACGGCGGTCAGCCATGCCTCGGCCCCTCTCAGCAAAAGATGGACTGCAACTCGGGCTGCTCCGGTGAGTCCCCTTGAATTCATTATCCGCGCGCGCGCGTGCGCGAGCGTAAGATTTTCGAGGAAGAAACTCTTCTCTCTACTGAGGAATCTTCTTGTCTACCTTCGTGTATCTCTTTGTTATGTCCTAACTTACTACGACGACGTCGCTCAAAGTACTTAACTTGTAAGCAAGCGAAAATAGTGTCTTCCTCTTTCCTCTCTCGGTTAGTGTCGGTCAAACGATAGACAAGTAGGATTTTGCCATCGCGCAAGACGATATTACTGATGCCGAAGAGAGAAGACTCTTCGGTTGATTTACGATCTGATCCCCCCTCTGTCGTCTCTGCGTCCTCTTTCCCCGTCGAGCATATCTATTGCACGTGCCACACAGTCTCTTCGGAATATACCGTCAAGTCTTTTAAATCGTATTCACCTTTCAAAACGTTTGCGACATCTTAAAGGCACCTGTGGCTATCCCCGTAAAGAATATGCAGACTGCATGCAAATGACCGAGGCTCACGAGGATAATGCCCGAGGAAAGTCGGCGTCCGCTTTATATCGGCGGTTTAAGACATTGATCGATCCGATATTCTTTCGTCGTTTCCACGCGAGAGACACGTTAAACACTCGCACTCGACGTTGGTTAATGCACTCACCACGCACTTTTTTTATTCCCTTTAACGCTCGCTCGCTTTGGAGTAGCCGGGGCTTTGGAAGAATTCACTAACACCCTGGGTAAGTCCTTCACATGTGCATGAATCATGTCCCTCATGCCCGGAACGAAAATTAAACCGCGACACATACGACCGGACTGCCGCGACCGCGTGTAAGGGCGTTTTAATAAAACGTAGTAAACCGCCGGCAAGTGCGCCGCCGCGCTATTTATTCGATGGCGCTTAAGTGCCAATAAAGTAGCCGGTTTGGAACGAGGGATTAGCGATTGTAAACGGGTTTGGCGCGTCTTTAGTTGGTCACCTTCCTGATTTCTCTTTTTTTTCTTTTTCGCTTCACGCGTGCTGATTTTAAAGAAAAGCTTGTCGATACGAGTCAATTATATATAAGGGAAATAAATGTCGTTATAAGAGCCGTTACAGCGGCAATAAACGTAACCGAATTGACAAGTGTGGTCTCTCACCAACGATACCGCGGGGATTCGTGCCCGAGTTACGAGCCCGTTTTGTCCTGTCGAACTTTTTTATTATTGCTACACGTCGATCGGATACCGTCTTAACGACTCTGAAACGAAACGATGCCACGATTTTGTTCTTTTTACTCCCAGCCGTGGACGGACAATGGTCCAGATGGTCGGCATGGTCGGTGTGTGGGAGCGACTGTACGCACACGAGGAGGAGATCGTGCGACGATCCGCCACCCAGCCACGGTGGACGATCTTGCCAAGGCAGGGACATCAACGTGGCGAATTGCACAGGCGGCATGTGCAACGGTAAGTCCAGCGGCGAACTTTTCTATGTCTTGATTGCGTCTTTCGCCTGTTGCGATCTTTTTATGTACCGTAAAGTTCCGGTGATTCACGTTCCGTAAACTGCGATAGTAATGTACTTCTCATTTTGCATAAAGTAAATAAATATTATCTTTGTTTAATTCTTTTAATGTTAACACAACAATTTTATTGAAATAAAAGATAGTCATTTTTTTTTCTTTAAAACGGGCGATAATATATACATTCTTAGGAATTTCTTAAAATCTAAGATAAAATCTCAAATCTATTGTAGATTTAGTTGCAACATAAAACAAATCGCGTTAACTAGCAGACATACGGCATTTCGCGAAAGTAGTTTTATCAGTGCTATCGAAATCCTTTAATTATCCAACTTACCGGCGTGTTCCTTTTACAGTCGGCAACGCGAAGGTGGGCGGCGCTCATTTAACCGAGGAAGGTGAGTTGGGCAAGCAATAAAGCATTTTCCTGCTCTTTTAATCTCCCGCGATCCGTTTCCTTTTACGATTTTACCACGCGTCGTTTCCCGTGCCCGTTCGTTCTCGAGCCGATCGTGCCCGCGCCGCTGCCGCGCCGCAAAGAGAAAAGTTTCTCGATTAGATAAGCTACGATCTCTCTGCGATGTACGCGGACCTTCTCCACCGATTCGTTCCGGATTTGTAGACGCTCGCAAAAAAAAATAAAACGAGACGAGAGGAGGAGTAGGAGGAGTTCGCCTCGCGCGTATAAGGGGCGCGACCGAGGCGTTCAACCGCGAAGCAAATGTCCTTAACTCGTCGTGCGACATTCTTGGATGGATTCTTCACGCCCGGTGCACGCCATTTATATTCCCGGCGACGCGGCGCTATGCTCGACGATCTGATACCATTCAAATCAGATGTTTTATGCACCTCGAAAAAGGCGGCAAAAATAGAGAGAGCCGTGAATCCAGGCGCGGTGAACATTAGCATTATTCATTACTCCGGTATAATAACGCGCGAGTTGGGGCACTCGCGCGTCATGTATCAGGCACTTCGATCTCTAAAACGCGCTTATACCGAAAAATAATTCCCGGGAATGAAACGAAAGGCTGACTGACTGCCCGTGATATCGCTCGCTTTACCCGCGACGTATTTGCGGACGCGTTTTTCCGCGTCGATAACGAGAGAGCGCGCGGACGGGCACTATTTACTTTTAATTACTCGACCGGTTAATTATTGACGCTGCCGCGAAGGCCCGACCGTGATCGTCGCGACCCCTCATTGCGCGATCCAAACAATCGTAACAATGATGCGAGCCCCGTAGTCAAGGGTGGCCCACTGGTCCGTACAGACGCCAACCTCCCGCCCCCCGACCGCTCGCGCTACCCCAAAGGTAGCCAATGCTATCGACCGAAGCACATCAAAGTTGCACGCGATACGGCTGCACCCTCTCTACCCCCCTCCCCGCCCCTTTGCGCCGTGGGGTGGAGAGACTGGCTTTAATATCGAAGAAAATTATGTAATCGGTAGCCGTTACGCCCTCGCCGCGGAAGGGGGAAATTGATCGCGCATGCAAATAAAGTGCCATTATCCCGTGGCTCAGACCCGAGCGTGTACACGACTGGATCTCCTCCTCGAGGGGGTTGGATGCCCCGAAACAGCCCCTTTGAATCCAGAAGTGAGTTCGATTTTCCTGAAAGCGGCGATAAAATATAGATGGAAGATACCGCGCGCGCGCGCGCTGCCGGAGAAACGTGATGCGATTTACCATCTTACGCCAGCAGGCGTATAGTCTTGCGAGGAACCCCCGAGTCATCTCGGACGTCCCTGGTTTAAATATTTAAGACACGATGCCGTCAATCGAGGTGGAACGTTTACAGTGGCAGTGGACAGCTCATATTGATCGATGCTCGCGAGTGTGTGTCGAGAGAAAGAGAAAGATGCAGCGAGAATACGAATTATAGGACTTCATTCTAATGATGATGTAAATATAAAAATATATGTTTTTTTTATCAATATAACAATAATAATCACAAAGCGAAAATAAACAACTTTATCAATTCAAACAGAACTCTCGAAAGCATTTGTGTAACGCGCGCGACCTCTCGGAAATAAAGATGAAAAATAGCTTCAGATACATTAGGTCCGGTTTATGAAGCGTTATCAATAGCTTCGAAGAAAATAAATCTCGACGCCCCTGTGGAAAGCCACTTTTCAAGCTGTCTTTAGGAGGAGGGTTTGGGGAATCGTGCACGCGTTTCCCGATCTCGTCCTGCGAGTAACGACGTGGAACTATTGCGTTTTCGAAATCCCTCCTCCGAATTCGTATGCATTTTCGTCGCTTTCGTGGTATATTGACGTGCGAGGCACGTGTCGGGGAACGCGGCGTACGCCAACGAGACACACATGATCCCGCGAAAGGGAGTTTGGGTGCTCGAAAGTCACGTAGCAGGGTTACGACCTCGTATGGCTTTGACATTCTAAAATTGGAAGAAGCTTTAAGAGTGTCAGGCACTCTTCGCGCGCGGCGCGGGCGGGCGGTTGAGGAGGTATTTCTCGAAAATTTTTACGATCGCGGGGACATTTTCTACGCCGCGTCTCGTTGCCGTAGAACCGCGCCTACGGGGGGCTACCGTGGATGCTTAAGCACGCGAGGTAATCCAGTAAAAAGGAAAAATTGCCCATAATTCAGATGCGCGGTAAAGAGTCGCGCCGCGCCGCGTTTTACTACGCGCCCAGTTTTACTTTCGAGAATTTCATTTCCTTTGGTTGCGCATTTACTTACATTATCCATATATCCGGAACGCGACGACGCGACGGTCGTAAAGCACGACCGCGGTGAATTTCATATCCGCGTAAGCGTGTCTCCGCACGATCCTCGACGAGACCTTCGCGTAATTTCGTCTATACACCGCATGTTTCGCTAAATAATACTCGTTATATTGCGGGTGCAATCCTTTTTATCCGATCGTTTCAAACCTGCTTCCCACGTCGCGCGGATTTCTCGGGAGAGGCACAACGACACCAACTAAAATTATTATTCCGCTCGAAGCGCTGTTCGCGTCGCGGTGCTTTTATTGCGTACGTTAATGGCGGCGATAATAATGATCGGAATCTTTATAGCCTCACGAAATAACGCGAGAAGCTGTAAAACGATAAACTGACGCGCTAAAGAAAACGAGCGCGCTAAGGAAACGAGCGTGTCGCCCCGGTGTAAATGGAGAGGAACCTTAAAACTTTCCTACGACGCTCGTAATATTTAGCGACGCGCAGACGTTTAACGCTCTATGATGCTTTTAGGCTTCTTTTGTCGTCAACAAAAGAAGTCTCGCGTACAAAGTAAATAAAAGTTACGACGTTAAGGATTCACGAGAAAGCGGTTGAGGTCGCTCGGTGTTGCACGGTATAGATTGAAAATTGTTTTTACACCGTTTACGGTAATAAGCGCCCGACACCATCCTCCAGCTAGGAAAGAGCAAAATTTTTACGCGACCCACCGTTCCTTCTATAAAAGATAAATAATGGAAGATGGGGAGATATTAAAAATTCGCAATATGTGATTCTATTATAGCGAATCGCCAGATGGACGTAGCCTTATATGTCGGCCTAACGGTCGCCTGTGTTGTAATTGGCGGCTTGGCGATCTTTCTGGCGAGACTTCTGCGACGGAAAGGTCGTGATCACTCTTTGTACTCCATGGCTCGTAATGGTAAGCATTTCAGAGGTAAAAACGAACGTAATGTTACATCAAAGGCAAGAATTATATATTTCGGCCACATCCTAATTACGCGAGATGCAAAACTAAAGATTAACATCCTCTTCGTGATAACTAAAGTACAAAAATTGAAACGAAAAGGGCCAATGACCGAGCAACAATAGTTGTTAATTAATTAACTTATTAATTTGCATACCTATATACAATATATAAATTATTCCGACTTCACAAAGTCTTCTTCAGCCATAACATAATAAAACATTTAAAGGTAATATATTGACGTATCATAGAGAACAGATTGAAATAAGTTAAACGTTGAAACAAACTATATAAAAGTAAACGAAGAAAAATGAGATAAAAAGTCGTAATCTAATAAAATTATCATAAGAAGCCACATCACAGTTTGAAAACACGACAAATACATAACTAAATTTTGTCGTTGCATCTGTATGGTCAGAGTGTAAAATGAAGATGAAACGCAGTCAGTGGTTAGAAAATCCATAATTAATTCCTCGTTCGGAGGCGAGAATAAATCGGGTTAAATAGTAAGAATTAAAGTCGTCAGAAATGTTGTTAATTCCGGTTGGATAGTCAATCATATAAAAGAAAGTTCTAAAAAAAATTGTATGTAACTAATTTGAATATTGTTAAAGGTACAGTGTAATTTGGAAGTCTATTATTTACATATTTGCTAAGAAAAGTTAAACGTGACAACTTTCAATGTGCGATGTAATGCTCTTGTTCGTGTCATGTCTGCCAAGTGACTGAACAGTTGTGGAGCGATCAAAGTTATACATAAATATAGGTAAATAATAAATAAATAACACTGAACAGTATATACAATTTTATGTGTTAGATAAACCAAAATAAATTAAATTTTACAATTAGTTAATTCGTCAAGTATGCTAAAATGTGAGTAATCAAGCAATTCTGTGTTTTTGTTTAGACTTTATCCCACTTTTTTTGTTCCTTGATATGTAATATTTCTGATATAAGTCTTTTATGAAAGTTAGGTTCAGAGTCAAGTATTTCCATATGTTGTCCTAATCAAAAGTGTGGTTGAATTTAATAATATGTTCAAAACGTACTAATTTATATATTGTATATACAAATTAATAAGTTAATTGTTAAATAACTATAGTTGCTCGGTCATTGACCCTTTTCATTTCAATTAAAGGTATTACGTTACGATTAATTAAATGCGCGAATGAAACAAATGTTCAGGTCTCGTGTTACTTATGCTTGTTAAATTATTTCCCATAATGTTTCATGCTCATTATCGCGATTGGAAATGGGCAAGATACTATTTCGAGATTAATAAAATAGTACCCATTGTTTTCATTTCGTAAAAATTGAATGATAAATAACTAATCACCTAGACCGCAAAGTAAACGAAAACGAAATATCGTTGAAATATTAATGATTGACAGACACGGCAACCTATATCGACATATCGTAATATCTCATTTCTCTTTCGTAACAACGAACGAAACGCGCCAAGTCTTTCGACTCGTAGCCCACACACGTAAAATCGGAATAGTATCTCGGCGGCGTTTGTCCGCAGCGCGCAGAGATACCCACGAGCCGTGCCTCGGCCGTGTGCGTTTCAGAATTCCAGCCGGAGTTCTTCCCGGATCAGGACAAGAAGCTGAGCCTGCAGCCGGATGTGACGGCGACGAGTGTGCCGGCCTGCTACGAGTATCCTTTCGACCCGAAGCTGTCGATGTCGAGATCCCTTTCGGAACACCACTACGACGTCCCGCACTTGTCGATCGCGCCGCAACCGTCGCCGATGTCGCCCACGCCGAGCACGTCGACCCAGGAGTCCTGCAGCGACAAGCAGATCCATTCCGACAGCGAGAACAGCGTCACTAGCTCCTACCCGTCCTCGGACTCGACGTACAACGTCGCCTCGGAGAGCGTCCGGTTGCCGAAGCTGGAGGCCGGAAACGTCGCGAGGGCGGCGGTGAACACGCGCGGCGCTCTGCTGGTCCTCCCAGACTCCGGGATCTCCATGTCGGTGCCCGAGGGAGCCGTTCCCAAGCCGCTCCGGGAGGAGCTCTATCTGGCGGTGCTCAACGAGGATCGTTACAGGCCCCGATTACCCGGTGAGTGCAAATTATTCATGGCGCTACCACTCCGCGGGAGGCGGGACGCCGAGCTTTACGATCGCAGCTGCGAACCTTTGCAATCGAGACACCCGCGATAGCGCCGATGTTATTTTTATATCAACGCCGTTCCGCGCACGTGCTTCGCGCGAGTTATATCCTGCTTGATTTCATGTTCAATATAGGGCATCGCTATAATACACCGGTTCTTTTGTGTTGGAGATAAAACTGTCTAAGGAAAAGAAAAAGATTTAGCACAATTCTTGATAACTTCCTTTTACCCTTGATTGGAAAATTATACGCGCGTATATGTTAAGTATATTAAACACAATTAATCAAGTGAGTGTAATATGACGGATATTGCAACAACAACACCGGTGATAACGATAACGTACAATAACGGCATTAAGTTCGATAATTCGCGATATCACATTCATGCCGCTGTTATTTCCGCCGTATATCGTCCACGCCGTTCGAGTCTCGAGCCTGGTTTTTTCCCCCCACAGACGGAATAACTCAGTTATCAGCTGTGGTGACCTGCGGTCCGTCATCCGCGACCTTCAACAAGCCCGTGATCCTCCAATTTGAGCACTGCGCGATGTTGCATCCGGCAACTTGGGAACTGAGCGTTTGGGCATGCGACGGTATCAACGTTGACGACGGTGCGTCCTCGATCGCGTCGAAGGATCATCAGTCAATTACGTGGAGCAGAGTACTGACTCTAGGCAACGAAACCATCAACACACCGCTGTTCACGCAGCTCGATCACGCGGAAGCTTTCATCGTGACCGAGCAACTCCGCGGCTACGTGTTGGCCGGGCAGAGCTGCGAGAACTCGATCGCTACGAAAAGATTGCGATTGGCGCTCTTCGCCAGCCAGGCCGGCCAGTGCTGTGTACGCGTTTACGCCGTGGAGGACACGAAGGCGGCGATGAAGGCGATCGTCGATCGGGAATCGCAAATCAGGGGCTATCTGTTGGACAAGCCGCGCACATTGCTGTACCAAGACAACGGGGAGTCGCTTTGCGTCAGCCTCGAGGAAGTCGGCAACGAGTGGCAGAGCAAGTCGCCTACGGAACGTCAGGAAGTCCCGTTCCGGGACGTTTGGAACCGTCAGGAGAACGCCAAGCACGTGACCTTCGGCCTGGACACGGCCTTTGGCCCGACCACCACGAGGAGCTACAAGCTGCAAGTCTCGCAGGGAAACTCTGACACGAGACAGGTCTTCAGAATCGTTTACGACGGCGCAAAACAGTTGATCTCTTCGGGTAGCGTCACGAGGCCACTCAGGGAAGTCACCGTGGTTAGCAGCGGACACGCTAACAACGCCACGACCGACTCTACCACTCTGCGACCGTTTCGGTTTACGAGATCTCTGAGGAAGCAGCTCTGCCAATGCTTAGACCCGCCGAACGCTCTGGGCAACGATTGGAGAATGTTGGCGCAGAGGCTTCAAGTCGACAGGTTAGTAACCCGGCCAGCAACTTTCCGTTTTGCTCGTGATTAAGAGTAAAGCTATTTCAAATACGTAGCTATATTTATGCAGAGCAAAGAGATTCATATCTTCAACGCAAATCAACCAACACAGTAATAGCAAATATTTGCTTTAACAATAAGATAATAACGGTTTCTCTTAAGACGGGTTAATATAATTTAATCGTCCGTGTTAATTTTTTCACTTGCATGACTAATTTTAAAAAATCAAAATGTCCACAAAGTCTATTTAACGAAGTTCTATATTATTCACGTGTTCGTGTTTATCTCGTTAATATAAACTTTCCCCAAACGCGCTCTATTTCGTCGACGATAACCTGTACCACGGTAATCACGCAGCCGGTGTGTCTTCGTACGTGTATAACAGGTACATCAATTACTTCGCGACTAAGGCCAGTCCGACCGAGCACATTCTGGACCTGTGGGAGGCTAGGCACCGGGAACCGACGGCGGTAACGGATCTGCTGAACCACCTCAGAGTAATGGGCAGGACGGACGCCGCCACAATTCTGGAAGCGCAGCTCGGCCCGTGGCTTTGAATAAACCAGAAAACCGGATCTTGAAAAGCGTTTTCAGCGGTGAGTGAAAGTCGAGAGACCGCGTTGTACGCCCACCCTTGCGAGAGAAGTGATCAGTGAATCAGTGTGTGATCGAACGGCGAACCGATAAACTCGAAAGACCGATCGACGAGTGAAACGGATCACCCCGAGTGAGTGAGTGCGTGCGAGAGAAAGAGTGAGACGAAGGAGGCAGGAGAACTGTCGGTTCTCCGAACGGACTCATCGAAACACTGCCTTAATTATGCGCGACAGACCGTCGATACTTTGTAAATAAACGTGAGAGTTATAGTTATAGTGGAGAGCACGAGGATGATTCTCTAAGAGATCCACGGCCGCATTGAGAGATCCACGGACTGAGGAATGCTTATCCGAGAGTTCAAGAGCGCGACGTGAAAAAAACCCGCATATAATCATGACGAAGTAATTAGGGACTGTGCATTTATTGACGGACATACGTGTACATATATACGAAGAAACTAACGCGCGCAGATACAGATGGATATATCCATTTTAGAGATGGATGTTTATATATATAAATATATGTTATATATATATATATAGATATATATACAGGACACCAAGTAAAGTTCGAGCGGGAATCGGCGATATCCGCGACACATTGACGCGACGAACGTGAATTTCTTTTTTCTTTTTTTATCGATTTGTTAACACGAATGCACGCGAGCACGAGCGAGTGATTATTACTTTTCTGAGAATCGTGCCAAAATTACCTCGGTTTCGTAAGCGTATGTACACTTCCGTTATTGTTACATCAGAGGTTTCGTGAACGCCGTACATCTTTTTTATGTGTGTCGACAATACAGATCGCGGTACACGAAGAGTACAACGGTTTGGCGCGCGTTGCTCACGAACACGAACGGAGCGACGCGCGATCGCATAAAACGAGCTAATTTACGACAGACATGATTTAAACGACAATTTATTTGAGAGAATTGTATATTTGTTACTTTCGACGAATAAAATATTCTTGTATACCTCAGAGTCAAGCACGTTCGTTTGTCATTATGGTACCCGAGATTTCCATCCCTCTTCCATTTTTAATAAAATATTTTATTCTATTAAATTTATTAAAATGCGAAACTTTGTTTTCCTGTTTATATATTTGCTAATATACTTCCGAAATGTCTTCAAATATTTTATTTTATAACAAATTTGGGTAAATTTATCTTTATCTCAAATTATAGTCTCTTTGATATAATGAAAAAGTATTAATGCAAACGCGGTATAATCCATTCCTAAAATCTTCACGTAGAATCTTTCGACGTGAAATCTCATATCAAGGATATGCTGCTGATGCTGTAAAGAACGTTGCACCGTAATAACTCTGCAAACATACTTTATCGGCATACTGTCAATAATTTTTTGCCAGCGGAGGAACATCCTTCTTGGCCGGTATTAAAGGCGCACCTTCGCGCGCGCGAGCGCGAGGGCTGTATATTACTTCAATTTCAGCTTGTCTCCGGACGTACGACAGGGACAAGATATTCTATCTTCCACCTCCTCGATCCCGGTTGCGACGGCCTTCCTCGATTTTCTCCCGTCGAAAATAGGTACGTACTTTTGCGGAAGTCGAAGGAGGCGGAAATAGGTGACAATGGACGTCGAGCGTCGCAATTTTGAAATGTCGATACCAGTCACGCGTGCTTTCTCTTCGTTTTCTCGGTCCAAGTTTATCCATACGAATCTTTCCCCAAGCTTTCTCAAATTCGACAGTATTTCACGATATTTACGTAGTCTCGATATAATTCGCTTACCACATGCTGCGTTTCGTAGCAATATGACTTTTAAATTTTTAGGATGTCTCTATCAAACATTTTTGCATCTTTATCTAGAAACAACCGTTCACCTTTGTTTAACACAAAAGAGAAATATTGATCAAATAAAATCTCCAATAATATATAAAGTCGGTCTTTTTTAAATCCAAGAATAAGCTTCGTCAATTAAATGAAAAATTAGTTTGCCCGACGCATATGTCTGTGAGAGCACGCAACATTTAAATGGATTGAAACAAAAACGTTACAATAAATTCGACTCGGTCGAACGGCGGGGAGGAGCTCGATTATCGAAACCGGCGTTTCCATCGTATTTGTACGTATTAGTACGATAAATTAAACTTTATCTGATTCAATAAATGCTTTATGTATATACGTACGCTGCTGAATTGTGGAAAACTTTCATCGCTGCGCTGGCGACCTGTGCCGGAAATTAAACGGGTAAGGTAGTAAGGTGGCATTCGATGATGGTGGAATGGGGATATAGTATAGAGGCAAGAGGAAAGTGTTTAAAGTTCTTTCTAATCGCGCGGCAAAAAATGACAAACATTGAAATTGGCTTTTTGAAGCACAATTTTACAAAAATGTCAGCTGCATATCAGATAAACTGTTTAACTTGCTAGATAGAATTTCTTTACCATAGTATATTTTTTAACATAACGAGAACATGTCGCGTGTGTGTGTATATATATATATATATATATATATATATAAATTACAGTAACATGAAGCAAGGTTATTTTTCAACGTATCAAACGTACCAAACGGGACTTTTTACTCGATGATCGCGTGCTCTTTGTAAACAAGTTGATCGTTTATCACCTTTCTCTCTCTTTTTTCCAGCTTGGAAAATATTTTCCCTTCGCTTTTCGATATCAAATGGTAATCACTAATTTGTTACTCATAAATGAGAGGTATAAATAAACTCGGGTTTCTAGTAAAAGTAATATCAATCGGGACAAGTAGTGCAATTTTGACAAAGTCGAGCTTGTTGAGTACGTTCTAAAATTTATGAGAAATGACGAATGACTCCGGCGCATACCTACTCGGAAATTAAAACTGTTCGAGCATTAAAAGGGCGCCCTCGCTGAGTAATTCCGCTTCTCCTTTCTCCTTCTTCTTTGGGACGCTCTTCGCGAGATCGTTGCGTAAACGTAACGGAATGCACACAAGTGTTTTTCAAGTGCTCCAGCATGTTGTCGGTCAGAGAGAGACTAAGCGCTATAAAAATAACTCGAGAGAGCAAGGCTACTTCCTCTCCAGATAATACAAATGAATCTCTTGAACGGACTTTGTTATTCGCACGATAATCGATGATCTCCATTGATACATAAATTCATTTCGTTACTTAAGGAATAATCTTGCTTGCATTTCTTTCGCAATCGTACCTACATTTTGATGAAATCTAATTATTATTTTCTAAATTTCTGTTTATCTTCGCCAAGGTTGTCATCGTAATATTTAGCTTAAATATCGTAAACGATAAACAATGAAACTTTATACAGTTATTTATTTCGTGAGAAACTCAACGGTTCGAGAAGTACGGTATAGGTTCTCGCCTACTATACGGGACGGCGTGAAATATCGGGCCGAGTATCGCATATCGCTCGCCATTCGAAAGATAGTCAATGACGCATCGGCATGTCGAATCCTCATTGAGAATGCGCCTGTGAAAATAAGCGCCCCGATTCGTTCCTGTCGTGGTGAGGCGCTGGGCGGACAGAACCTCTCGTCTTTTTTCACTTCGTCAGATGTTCGCGTGGGTATACACGAACGGTCTATCCGGCCGCTTACGTTAGAGCGAGAAGGTGGAGAGATAGGGCGTAAATTATAATAAAGCCGCACGCAGATCTCGCGGAGCTCTCTCTCTCGAGCGCGTCTCTCCTCGACCTGAACGAGTCGGTCGTTCACGCGCGTCGGTGCCGCGTGTCGGCATTAATGACTTATTGGCATGTTGAATCATCATTAAGAAGCGCGGAGCGTCCAAACGCTCGCGTTGCGATTTCTTTCTTTCAACGGGCTTCAGACTCAGGGTCGCTTTTTTCCTCCGTCCGAAGCAGCATGCCGGTCGCGTCGCGTGCGCGCGGATGCTCGCGCGAACGTCCCTTCGTGACAGAAAGTGCAAGTAATAACACGCGTTGCAGCCGGCTTCGTCATTATTTTCTACCGTTTGATCGGCGCGCGCGTGTACGCCACGCGTGTTCCGGTCACAGCACGGGCGAAAGGTCCGGGTATCGACGTGCAAATGACACGTTAGACGGACGCCAGAATCGCCGTACTTGCGCGTGTATCCGCCCGATCGAAGGCTCCCGCTTAAAGGATATAAATATCGTGTGTCGCAAGAATTTAAATTTATACCGAAGGCGAACACGAAACGCGCCTAATCGCGCGCGATAATTTTCCACGATTTGCGCGTGTTACGCGCGAGAGGCGATTTTTCGTAATGTTGTATTTCCTATCCACACGGTTTAACATATACGATATTTAACGACACGCCGTACGTCGCCTTCGACACCGCAGGAATGCGCACGCTTGCATTCGCCGCTTTCGCGTGGATTCGCGCTATAATGCGTTACGCCTTCGTAAACCTCGCGCGCATTCGAGACGCGTCTCGCGGCGAGATAAACGCTCGTCCGAGATCGCCGTGTAAACATTCTAAATGAAATCGTTGGCATTTTGCAGATTAGCATTTCAATGATCGGAGATGAATAACGGTTTTAATACCCCGCGTCTTTGAGACGAAGCCTTTGAAGTTGTATGTTCAGATGAACTTGTCTTCATAATAATAATCTCAAAAATTTACTCTTGAAATATTAGACAGTATATTTAAAAAACACTTCACATAATAGCATATCTAATTGCAGGGAAAAAAAGCAGTCGACATTATAATGGCTTTCGAAAGATATTTATGAAAATTATGCAAAGATATGCGCAAGGTGTAAAAAGATGTAAAATGATACATTCACGCGAGTGTGTAACGCGGGCGATAATTGCACGAGGTAGGCATTGAAAGACGCTTATCAGTGATTTACGGCACCGTCTCGTCGTTCGATCGCGCGAGGGAGGCCACGAATCTTCCACGAGCGTCTTGCCTCAGACGCGAAACGCCACGTCTGCGAAATCTTGTAAATCCACGAAAGACACGTGTAAATACGAAACGGAGAAAATTACGGTGCTTTCCGAGCGCGCGTGAGAAATGCGGGCGTTTCAACGAGCGCGCGGATGCATAATACATCGAATATCTCGCGCGTATCTATATCTCCGTACAATACCAGCGGCAAGGAGACGTATTTATTGCAGGCTCCATTGAAAAATGCCATGTATATGAGAGCTCATATATAACGCACACACAGCATTATTACATCGGACGGCATTCTTCTATACGAAATCGATTTCGGCAGGAACTGTCTTCATTCTTTTCAGCTTGCTCTCCGCAGGGCGTGCCTACCGCCGCAGCCTCCGACGTTTCTCCAATTTTCTTCGCTCATCGCTTCGTATATTATCCGCGGGGCTTACCGCGGTATATAGTAGCCGCAACAACGGACGCTCGGATAAACATCGTCTCTCTGCTGTTACTACACGCGATGTTCCCGCTCCGACGCCGATTTTCCACCGGCGAGAGCGCGTCTCATCGTTGAGACAAGTTAAACTCGAAAAGGTAGAAATGGGGAAAGTCAGCGACCGCGTATACGGTTTCCCCGGGAAATATCGCGATTTGTTTTCATCTTGTGTTTCAAAATGGTTTTCATGTTTCTCAAAACATGATACGACGGCTCGGACGATCTCTCGGCGCGAGTTTCACGTCGGATATATATATATTACCTGGTAAATTAATAAAAATCTTACGTATTAAACTTATAAAAATTTATAAGAAATTATTTTTTCCAAGTTTGAATCTAGCTGTATGAGATACATCATCTGATGATTGGCAGTTTAATATCCTTTAACTAACACATATGAGAGAGAAAGAGCAAACCGTTGCAATTGTATCGCCGACGTACGTACATATATATCCGCCCGTCCTATTGCCGACCTGATTCCGAAGACAGCAGATAAACGGCAGAACGGGATACCCGTTCGTAAACCCACGCGATTTTCGTGACTCACATCGGGATACGCGAGAGACGCTACGCTTCTCCACGTGTCACTTACAAATGGTTTCACGACGCGGAGCCGCATAATGTACGAAAGACAGCCGGCTAGTTTATCGCGCGCGTTTCAGCCCGAGGCGCGATAAGATCGTGAAGACGCGCGACGCGCCGCGCCGCGCCCGCGCCGGTTCCCCTCTTGATCCTATCCTCGCAGATACGTCGCGTCCAATTAAATACTTTCCCTAACCCGGGGATAATTACGGCCGCAATTTGTTTTCGCGTAACCCGCCGCACTCTAGCCATTACTCTTCCTATACTTGGTCGCGGCGCGGTGCGGTTCCTCTCTCGGGCAACAAAACAGATGCGCTCGCGCGTAATGCGAACGCGAGCGCAGCTGTTGACATCTGTTTTCCCCAAAATGTATTTTAATGTTTTTACGACAACGCCACTGTTGATACATGCCTGATTATGCTAATGAGCAACGTAGTAAATTCTCCGCACAGTGTTCTCTCTGCATCATAATAGCTCCGCTGTATCATAGAGTTGCACCGCACGTACATGACCGTGCCTGTCGCACTATCAAGATCCATTTCGCAACAAGCCGTCCTCCCTCTTTCAGCTCCAGCATTCGTGTATTCTCCCCCCCCCCTCCATCGCCCCCGTTCCACCCCTCTCTCGCGCAGACATGTATACCTCGGCAACCCTTCCACGTAATATTTCACTCACCCTTAACGTTGGATCGAGTTAATGTTTTTAAAATTCCTGCCATGACCCACGTCTCTCGTCACAGATTAATTCTCACCCTCGGCGTCAAGCTCCTCGAGATCGTTTACGTTTTAAGGGAGCCGTCATGTATACAATCGCGCGTGCAACTACCGCCGAGATAAAAAAAAACGTTTCCGAAAAAGCACATCCTTCATGCTCGTACGTGCAACGGAGCTCGTATAAAGAAAGGAGAGGAAAAAAAGGAAGAAAGCGTGGAGAATGGAGCAAACTCACGCCGAGAGATCCCAGTGTTCAGGGGGTAACTTGACGGCGGCTGAAGAACGAAGGACCCGGCATTGTGTGTCTCCAACTTTGCTCTCTCCGCAATACAATAAAATCCTCTTTGCACGGCGCATCATTGTTTAACAGCTGATTGACGTTGATCGAGGGGCACGCGCGTCGGCGCGTTCTTCTCCCTCTCGGCAAAAGTGTCACCACGTGGAGAGACTCGCACGCTCGCGCGCAAAACGGACTACCCTCGCTCGCGCCGCACAACAAACGCGCGGGTAAATCGAGAACGCACACGTGCGATTCCCTGACTTCTGGGGATATCTTTGACGTCCGGACGGCGTTGTCAGTATCGAACGCGTTGCGCGACGGGAGACGCGCGGGGAAGCCAGTGACGCGTGACACGTCTCTGGAGAGCCGAGGGCGCCGCTAAATAGAACGCCCATTAGTAACGAATACCGCGAGGAAATCCCCTTGTGCACCGCGAATAAGTAATGCGGTCTGGGAGAAAGGGTACCGTGCGGCGTAGCCCCTTTGAGAACGATATGCGGTAGCAATAATTTTCTGTTACACCCGCTCGCACCGTACGAAAGGGTGCGGGTTTTTGGCGCGGCAGACTCGACCAATCACGCGGCGCGCGTAATGACTGTTTAGCTTTAATCATCTTCGCGTGTTTCCGTGTAACGGCACGGTTCGCACGTTTGTCTAAGGGAAATTGTCTGCATGCGCGTACTGTTACAAGAACTGTTTGAACAACGGAGCCAGCTGGAATGAACGGCCATTAGGATTACGACACCAGATGCTAATTTGCGGATAACATTGGTGCTAATAGCAAGACGAAGATACTATTCGATATGTCTGCATTCGTGTTTGGCGTTCAAATCGCAGTAATTTACACGAGGCATATATGTTTCATGCAGAATGACGTGAACAAAAAATCTTTAGAAAAATTAGCTCTCTTTGTAAATGTTATTTCTAAAGATTTAGAGAAGATCATACTTTTACTAAAATATTATCAAGAAAGATCTATAAAGTTATATCAAAAATTGTGTTAATGTGTTTTAAAATAATGAATATGAAAAATATTAATAACCGTTTAAGCCAAAATAATTATTCAATCGTCGTGCAAACAAGCGTTCTCGCATACGGTCCGAGAGGACGGAGAGCTGCGGTCTGATTAAATATGTATGATCACCACTCGGGATGTATTTTACACATTGTAATCACTACTAATAATTACGAACTTCTATAAACAGCGTCCGTACGGTTTAAATGCTTTTACTCATTGAATCGTTAGCGATCGAAACGTTATCGGCGAAATTGCGAAAGCTACGCGAGAGTAACAATATATCTGCACATGTATTTACGATAGATTAGTTAATTGCATAGCCAAGTGTAATTAAAAACGTTATTATCCTGACCTTAAATTAAAATCCAATATCAGTCGTTTTTTTCCTTTTAGTTCGCAAAGTGATATCTCTTTCGAGGCTAAAGCAGAATCATAATAATATTCCGGTCCAGTCATCAGCGTATTTTACCGCCTCGTTCGCGCAAAATTCATGCGCTACCGTGTTACTATGCAATTAACGCGTTTCAACATCCTTTGTACCTATCAATTTGTACCTTACTTTCTGTGTGATTAAAGCCAGTCGCTGACAAGTGAAATCCCCCTGTATACCGGCGAGAAAGTAGGCATTTCTCAGCGCGGAAACACCCGCTCGTTTAGTAACGTGGAAATCGTTACCCGCCAATTGAGATATCAATCTCGATAATCATTTAATCGCTAGATATCGATACAAGACGTACAAGACCTACGATCGTAAGACGCCATCGAGCGATTGGCGCAACGGCGGTTTGCGAAACGCCGGCGTTAGAGTAGTAACGTGCAATTACGGATTTTCACGGATTAATATTAAATCCTACTTTACATGTTTACCGGCGACGGCGCATACGAGTTTGTAAACAGATGTAATAGACGAGGCAGAAACAGTGGAAACGAGTGGATTTCTCATGGGTTTGTAACTAGCGGGTTCCAAACAATTTTCCTTCATTTTGCATTTGCGATTTATAAAATTGTTGCGAGTTTGAAAGCATAATGAACAAACAAAGAAAACAGTTCCGTCTTTCGGGGAGAAAGAGAAAGAGAGAGAGAGAGAGAGGCAGAAAAAGACCCGTGAAAAGACACGTGAAAACTGCACGGTCGTGCTAAAACCCACCTGAAATTGGCAGCTCCGCTCCGCACGGAGGGCGCTAATTTTGGAGGGTCGGCTCCGTGGCCCTGTAATTAATGGGGTTTGTCATCCGAGTAAAAAAGTCCCGTGGGTGCAGCCGCATCGGCGGGACGCAGCGGCGCGGCGCGATCGTTGATTGGTATCGGTAATTGGTCTGATTGTCTCATGGCCCAATTAATTTAATTATCTTTAATTGAGGGACATTCTCTTTCGCCGGACACTTCTTTGCCGCAACGCGCGCTTTTTTTCCCACACGCT
This sequence comes from Temnothorax curvispinosus, assembly GCF_003070985.1. Lineage (NCBI taxonomy): Eukaryota > Metazoa > Arthropoda > Insecta > Hymenoptera > Formicidae > Temnothorax > Temnothorax curvispinosus. The sequence goes on along the minus strand of NW_020213430.1, from coordinate 766,775 downwards.
CGAGCTATTTTTCCCGCCGAAAATCCAATAAACTCGCTCGAGTTTTGATTCCGGTGCGAGATCTTCGCGCGAGTTTCACCGTCGGAACGGGAGAAACCGCGCTCAGGGTTTGCGATATTAATAGAAATTCTAAGCTCATTACGCGCTCGCGGATCAACCTTCCACGCCATTCGTTACTGCCTCATCGCGTTATATATCTACATTCGAACACATATCGCACGTATCCATATGTTTATTACGTAAAACATATTTACAGAACTGGACAGGTAGTTCAATGAAGTTTGTAGTTTACATGCGTTTATATGGAACCTGGAAAATCTTCATTTGTGACTCCAGCAAAATATACAGGATACTTTTTAAATAGATGTTACAGATACTTTAGCGTTATTAAGCTTTAGATTTCATTTGAAGATTTCATGTTGCCTATTTGCAGAAAAAGTTCTACAGAATCTTTACATTTGTAGATCGATTGCACTTTCAAGCTTCGCTTGTTAAGAAATTTATTGAAATACATATATAACGAAATTGATTAAAATTCAAAAGTTATGATATATGATAATTATTCGGTACTATCAGCCATGGAAAAAGTAATACACTGTTAAATTCATATCATAGGGTCAATTTATATTCAATTTCTGTAATTTTTAACCTGCATTCCTGTAGGTTGTCACTGCTCCTACTCAATATATCATTAATTTAACTAAAACAATGTTAATTTAACAATGGAGTAAAAATAATACAATTTTGTGTTGAAATAATAAACTTTGGTAGTTAAAAATAACAAAATGTTGTCTAACTCAAGGTACTGGTTTAAATTTCATCCTTTAATATTTATCAGTATACAGAATTCACAAAATTCACGTATCTAAAATATTTTTTCGTTCATCTAAAACATTCTGTACAAGGTATTTAAGGAAACGGCATCAAAATGAGAGCAAATACCATAAAAACCTTTAATGAAGACTTTAATGAACCGCGGTAATATATTTGCACGAGACGTATAAAGACGCTAAAGTAGCGACGGAGTCGGTGGGAAACCGCGCAAGAGAATTATAAGTTTACGTCGCAGTCAGTTTTGTCATTCTTGAGCGCCTAGTTAATGTAAATTACGGGGTCGGCGGCAGTCTCTCTCGCGCAAAGCCCCCTTAAAATGCTACGGCGACGATATTGCCGAGTGTGCACGCGCGAGCGAGCGAGCGGGAGCAACGGTAGTAATGCCATGCAAATCTCAGCTAGTTTCGAAAGTTCGTTATAACAAGCTGCTAGAATTTCACGAGACGAACACGAGAAAAAGGGGGAGAGAAACGGTGCACGGACTAAGCGGCGGAACGAAAAATTACGCGCTAACTCGCGACAGTGCTTCGCGTTATTTCGGTGCTAGCGACAGCCGCAAAACGGGGAAAAAAAGGGAGGAATCGTCGAGCTGCTAGACAATCCTTTGTGCATGAAAACTAGCTGGAAAATGAGCTTCCCGTGGATACCTTTAATTAAGGCTCGAAGCGAAAGAACAAAAGAACGCCATGCGCTTTCATCATTAAGCGAAATTCTAATCTTGGAGATTCCTAGTCTCTCTCGACTCTCGATTAATTTTGTATTCTCTTCGTCTAAATATCCACATTACGTTGTAAAGTTATACGATACTTGACAAGGGAAATAGATGCAATAAACATGATAAACATGATTTAGCAGCCTAATTTGGTATAAGGACGATGGCAAACAGCTCGAAACTACGAGAGTTGAATCAAGTGAGGTATCGCGTGTATACGCGAAACAAACATTTCCAAAGAGCAGCGCGCGCAATCAATGTGAAATACCAACGACACACGGAACTGGAATTCCGAAATAGGCGACGATCTCCGGATCGGCTCGAAGGCAGGCACGCGTCGCGCAGGCCGCGCAACAATTTCCGGTTCGGTATTTTCGGATCGATTCGCAACCCCTTTTCTCTCGCTGCTGTCGACGCACAGCGCTTGGCACAGCGCGTTCGACGCGAGTACGGGTATTCCGTCCATTCCCTCCCTTTGCTCGCCTCGTCCAGTTCACCCTCGTTCGTTCAGGCACCCCTTGCGTCCAATTTTACTGCTTGTGCTGCTCGAGCGTGACAGAGACACGCGCGCGAGAGGAACAAACGGCGACGCGACGCAGAACGAAGCGGAGAGAAGGACGGAGTGGAGAGAGAGGGAGAGAGACCGACTTCCAAATGGATATTAATAGTTCTGCTTGTAGCACCCCGCGATCGTCGCTGATTACGCCGTTACAGCTGTTATCCTTGATTAAAGCTTCTGGGCCGGCGGGTGCTTAGACAAGCGGCGATGGCAGCGGCGCGAGAACGTGCGCTGGGAGGAAGACGCGAGAAAGAGAGAGACGGAAAGAGAGACAGAGGGAGAGGAGCAAAGCCCGGGCCCATTTATATAAATTCAACCGCGGTAGCGCCACGACAAACGGCCCCGGTGGGCCCCGTAAACAAAGCTGCTCCACTGCCGCTCCGGAAACCGGTTTAAAGCGCATCTGCAGCGCATTGCGCGTCTTCATGTATACCCGTAGCTACGCTTGTGGCATCTCGTGAGATCCACCGCATAAAATGCCGAGTCTCGAGTAGGTAATTGGTAATGACAGCGGCGACTGGTAAAAGTGCGTCGACGCGGCGCGTAGAACGCGATACGATAGCACGATACACGAGTTCGAGTCGGACTCGACGAGAGGAGCAGGCTTCCGCTTCGTCGCGCGCGTCGCAGTGTGGGCGAACTGGCGCAATTAACCAGTAACAAGACCAATAAAAGTATCGTTAATCCTCGCGAGGCACTTAATGATAAACTCGGCAACGGTCCACGCGCGACAATTGCGACAGGAAACGATAAACCTTCGACAATTCCGTTTGGCGAGGTAACACGATGTCGCGTCAATATCTCGTCTCTCGCGAAGACCCCGCTCGGGAACTCGTTCGAGAGAATGCAGGAGATATTCGGGTCAGCCGTCGCGGACGTTGGGAAGAATTGCACGATATAATGCGAGGCAGGCAACGCGCGTGCTCCGCGTAATGGATCATTGATCAAATTAATGATCGCCTGCAAGAAACGCCGCGGCCGGCTCGTTAAAGCGAAATGTGAAAGTTTCATCATCGAACGGTAGACGAAGTTATCGATGCAGATATCGTGCGCTGATATTGTTCCAGATATTATAAAATTCAGGATAGAAGGACAGGAAGAATATTCTCTTGCCATCAATTTGTCTGTGCTTCATATTATATTTAAATACCTAATAATAACGATCTTTTCAATCTTTTGTGTTACAAATTTTTATATCAGACCAATTTTTTTTAAACTTTGTACTCGGGGATTTTTCGGGTCACTATTACGAATCTAAAGTCAGAATTTTAAAATTTATAACCGATCCAATAAAACCAATAATCCAAAAATTTTTTTAATTTTCGTGAAAATCGGAATATGACGTTTCTTTTAGGTCGCTGAATATAAATTTGAAATCGCTAGGACACCATTATAAGAAATATTCAAACTATTTATTTGAATTTATAGTAAAAAATATTGATTTTTCTATACTTTTCAAAGATTATTTATTTATAATAAAAAAAACAACATAACGAGAAAATCTGACAAAATTCTGAAAAATACTTTAGGGTGTCCTAAATAAGTGCCTAAATTGCCGTTTTAATATTGATAATAGTTTAATAGAAAATAAATTTTTTTTATAAAAGCACAAATTTTAACTATTTGTTTGATTTGTTTATTTATAATAATTATGCAAATAAAAATTTACGGTTGCCTACTTTTTTTACATTTGTTCATTACTAGGGACTCTATGAAAACAAAAAAACCGATACTTAACATAAAAAAATTCGTTAAAATAATTAAAAATTGAGCGAAAAAAGGTGAGATGCTGAGTGTTGAAATATTTCATGATATAGAAATTTACATATTTTGTATTTACATATTTAATATTTATTAATATTAAAAAATCTCACGTAGTACCTAATAGAGATTTAAAATGCCAAAAAAATATTAGAATGTATGAAATATAATTATAACGCACAGAGCTCGTTATAATCTTAAAATATGTTTTCGTTATAGATTTCATGTCTACGTGTGCAAATGCGTGTGTCCCGCATCCAGGAGTGCTCAATCGGGCATTAGATTAACAGACACGCGTCGTTAGTAAGAAATCGTCTAGAGCTCCTTGCGAGAGTATTTGCACGCGGATTACGAACGAGCGTGGAAAGTCGTGTTGCGAAAGCAAACACGCGTTTCTGTTATTCTATCAACTGCGAAACGGCGTATGCGACGTGCCACATGTAAAAGCAAGTCCCGTCCGATATTTTATTGATTCTCTGTGAATCCGCGCGAATCCCACGACCGGAAAAGAAACGCCACGTTATTTTTTTTTTGGCTAATATTTATGAAGACTGCAGCGTAGCTGTCATATACAATTGGGGAAAAAATAAACAGATACGCTTCTCACGCGTCTGCGAAAACCCCGAAATGTTGAGATTGACTTCGATCACGCAACGGAACATAAATCTAGACACCGTAAGGCAATTAATCCGGCTACAAAAATTGTCAATAAATAACGTCCCCTGTTACACCATCGTAAACTCCGAAACAACTCTATAAAGCACTTCGCGTTTAATTACTATGGACTAACAACGTAAAACCTATATTTAACATGATCGTTTAATGCAGCCACGGGCAAATTTGTCGATCGATCGATTTTACGCTACGACTTAATCACGGTACCACCGACGTCCATCGACGTAATATCAACGATAGTGGAAGTGCAACAAGCCGCGGCGTATTAAAGCGAGAACAAAGATATTCAATTTCGGAAAGATACCGTAACCCGTACAGAATCGATCGATCTTACCGATCTCCGCGGGACCGCGCCGGGCCCAGATCCCCTTCCTTTTTTGGCGTAGGCGTGTTCCACGTGTCGACGCGATACCGATCTAACAATGCGCGCCCTCAGCAAGAGGATTTCGTGTACGGCACTGTAGGGCAGGAGCCTCCGGCCTTCGTTATTTGCCGGCACGATTACGCGTAGGAGTTATATGGGGCCCCGTTTGAATCAACGGGGGCCCCGCGTAGTTAAAATGCCGATGTTAATCGCCCAGAGGCCTCGTTAGCGGCCTTTACCTCGCGGTCTTGCGCCTCGTTCTCCTCCATCTCCTCCTCCTCTTCCTCCTACTTCCTCCGTTGTTCTCGCGGGTTTTCGATCCGGAACACGGGGGCCGACGTCACGAGATATGACTGTCGGGATGTACCCTCCGCGGGCGCAAATAGATCGCTCTATAAATAGCGGAGGATGCCTGCGCGAGAGCCGCGATTTGTTGCGGAGGCGTGGATTAATTATGTGTAAGAGGAGAATTACCAAGTCTTCCTCGGGCGACTCGATATTAACTCTTCCTCCCCGAGTGTAATATGAAAGCAAGGCTCATATCTTTCTTATTTGAATTCGAAAGAGACAGATAGGAAAAGAAAATTTACTCAACGTTTAAGAATTAAAATGTAAATTGTAAACATACGCGTAGTATAACTTATAATTGCAAAAATATTCAAAAATAAATAATTAAATTGAAAGCATCGTTATATTCTTAATCTATAATAAAGAAGGAAACGGAGGATCCACATCTTCGACTGCTTTGTTAGCAACGCGCGTTTCGCGCCTCGGCCAAATTAAATTTGTCCCCCAATTCCGGTTGTTTCCGGTCCATGGCCGCCCTGGGACGACTTCGAGTGCCAATTTAACGGCATCTGGCCGTGGTCTGTTTTTCTTTAAGGGACTATCGAACACGAGAGAACCAGATCCCGCCGCGATGTCATTCCCGAAAGGCTCTTATTCTCCTTTTAACGTTGCGCACTTTACGGCAAGGTAAACTTTCCTCCGCGGGGAAGGGATTAATAATCGCGCTTCTTCGCGAATAGAAACGAAATTCGCTGGATGAGATAACTTCGTTACGAAACGTTCAATACCGAACGTAAAGATTGTCGAGAGAGAAGAAATATAAAATACATATTTCGAATTCCTAATGAAATGCTTGCTTCCCCAACGCCGCAGGACTTCGTTATATATCTCGACCTAATTTCAACCTAACCAGTTCATTCACTTATCCCGTCGGGATTCTACCCCACATGCGTTGTTCCTTCTTATCCCACTTCGGAAAGAGTCGAATCTATCGAGAAACATCAATTCTCCCCGCTAAAACTGCATTATCAATCGTCATTCGTAATCCCTCGCAGGCAACCTCAACGTTGCAATGTCATAGGGGGAAATGCCGAAGTCGTAGCCCTTCGTTAACATTAAAACGTCATCTCTTCCCTTCTACGCCTACGCCTCCTCCTCTCTTCCGCCCGAAAGAAAAGAAGACTCGTCGAAGAGGCGACGCGAAGGGGAAGTAAGGGAAATTCGTTTACTCGCGAAAAAGACGCGCATAAATCTCGATACGCGCGGGGACACTGTGAGTCATCCTCCGTGGAACCCCCATGAAACTTTCGGCGCATCTCTCCCTCCAGCGTCATTGTGATCTTCGCTGCCATTAAACCGCGATTCCGAGAGAGACTCGGTATGGGTCAGCAAGAAAAGTCGGGCGCACAACGCAGAAGAAGGACCACTTCCCAACCCCGCTTCCTTCCACTTCTCGACTCTTACGCAGCTAATGGCACGTGGTCCGCGCCTCCGACTACGCACGTGACGCATGTCACAGCTATATATTCGTCTCGCTAGGCCTACGACTTGAGAAGAAGCGAGATGGAACGTGCGCGGTCTCGATCGTAAAGTCGTCCATACGACCGATCGTAAAACGACCGTCAAATATCGATCCTGGATATTTTGGAAACATGACGCAGCATACGGAGAATGTAAAATTCATTACCCAATCGTATAGCGAAAATAATTGCATTATATATGAAACTGTGAAAATAAACAACGGCAGAAAAAGAGCCCGACTGTGTTTTGGAGAAATGACCAATCACCGTTTTTTCGAAACTTCGTAGTTTGACTTGATCTGTATATTCTGAAAATGCCGAACTATACGGTCACCTATAACGTACTTATTACAGAAAATGCCGAGCAAACAATAAAAGCCGCGCGAATCGCTCGTTCGTCAGGCGCGTCGCAAATGTCACCAATTACCGGCAAAAATATCGTTTACGGAGTAACATTTAAGTGGATAATCGTTCCACGGTGTCGTAATAATGCGGAAAAGGTTACGCGGGTAAGTTCTAGCGGACGGAATTACGGACGACAACCGCGCGGCCGATAATAGCGACGAGTCTACCCGTCTCTCTTTTTTTCTCTCTCTTTCGCTCTCGGATATATTCCTCGGGGCGCTCATCTCGCTGCATTCTCCACTGCGAGACCGAGCTGCGTTTACCACTGCGCCGGTGCCGTAAAGTAGGCTACCGAGCGTAAACCCGCGCGCACGGAAGCTACGAGGCATTTGCATTATTGCAAATTTATGACTGCACCGACTACACCCCCTCGGACCCGACGCCAACCACCGCGCGGTCGTTCTCCGCCGTCTCAGAGATGTATTATGCATTATCTTTCCAGCACGTAGATCAACGTTAGTCGAACTTTCCGAAGGCGCTCGCTCTTGCCGCGATCGCGATATGCATGCTAAATCCGCGAATCGCGAAGGCGTGTGCATCGAAATTCACATTGCGAAATTACTTAACGTATCCTCCAATCATCTCCGTTCGTTAGTTCATAATTCATAATGGATGATTAATTTCCAAAGCGCCCGTTTTTTCTCAGTATGACCTGAGTCTGACAATGAGTAACGTTAAGATAAATTGTAATTATGTTTAGCATTGCATGGCATTTATCTTTAACTTACAAAATTATGATCGATCATCCATTAATCCGATCTCGCTTGTACACAATAACAGCAGCGACACCCACTAACTCATGTGTGTCATAACTTTACTTTATTATTCTATCACATCGTACATACGATAACGATCGAGAGACACGCGCAATACTTGCCTTTTCGGTACGCGACAAGTTTCGATTGACTTGACAAAAGATATTCATACGCTCAGCACCCGATGGCGATATTAAAGAAGCTGTACCTTGGCTAGTACATGCCCCAACGAACATTTCGAAATCATCGCGATGATTCATCGAATCGAGATACAGAGATCGATCGTACATACAGAGATCTTAAGCTTACGATTGCTCATTACGAAACCCGTATTCACGATCCCTTATCTACAATCATCTCTCTCTCGGTTACACGCGTATTATGTCCTCCAATATCTTCGTTCCCGAGTATCTATAAGATTTCACGGAGAGCCAACAGATGTCTTCATACTGGCGTTATTGTTTCGTAAGTCCGTAACGTGTAACAAGAGTTCTCTTAAAGCGATTTATACGTCGATAGCGTCGCACGACTTTTCAGTAGCGATCGAGATACAATTGGATAAGGCTGATCCCGAGGAGCGAGGGTACTCCCTCGCATGTATATACTCCTTCGTGTACGGGATTGTTTTCCGAGTGAGTTTCATGGCGCGAAGTGTCCACGTATCGCGGCAGTGCAAGCGTGTCCATCGGCGCGATGAAGGTGCCTGAGGAAGTGGCGGCGCGTCACTATTCCGGCTATTCACGACCGGAGGCCTTTCTAAATCGGCGCAATAATTCATCGGGTATACGCAAGCCCAGGCTTCCAGGAATGCCGCTGACTAAACCCGGGGGCATCCCGTATTCGCGAGGGGCCTGGCAACTTGACAAGCCAATCCGCTCTGGGTGCCAAGGCGCCGTGTTCCTATTTGTACCAAAACAAAACGTATCCACGTGCCGCGCGGACCCCTGCCTGCTATGTAGAGATCGCACGTAGCATGTACAAGCTTACCCACGCCTCGCCTCGGCACTCTTTGCTAATCGTATAAGATTCGAAAACCACCTCGCGGCACCGCAGCGTAAAGCGAAATCGAATGTGCTCACCAGGCGGAACAATTGAACTGGACTAAACAGTAGTAAATGGTATATATAACGCGCCTCATTAGGAAAGTCACAAGTTGTCAATTATCTTTCGGTGAATGTTTCGTTACTTATAAAGATATGAGTTACATTGTTAACCCTAGTAATCTACCAACTAATTATTGGAAGTATTAAATATAATTTGTTAAATAACAAATCTTATTTCTTTATAAAAGAAATTGTGGATTTTCGTATCTGTAGATATAGATAAATATCATTATCACGAAATACAGTTCTAGCCACACGAAACTTATACGTAGTATTCGTGTATATCTTCTTCCCCCATTGCTCTCGGTAATAGCGCTGCAAGTCGATTAATCCTACCGCGGGTATTCTCTATCACGCAAACGTCTTTAACTCGGGCTACTCCGACGAACTGTCCAATTAAGATTTCTCCGCGAAATACATCCCCCCTGCAATCTCCCCTGTGGATCTGCAGTCACAAAGGGAAGGGGAGTCTCGTGCCGGTTGTGGAATCAGGAAATACCCTTCGCGAGAGTAAATCTGTCATTGAGGACAAGCGCTTATCGCCGCGGGTATAGGAATCGTGCGACGACAGGAATCCGCTAAATATAGAACGCTTTATATACCGTCACACGTCTATGTCCGTTAAACCAGATGTAACGTTTCACTTCCGTTTTCGCTGGCACCTCCTCGCCCCCCCCTCTCACTCTCTCTCTCTCTCTCTCTCTCTCTTCTCGCACCATTTTTTCTTACGCCCGATTTCCCCGGATGAAGCCGACGGCACGGCACAGCTTGCCTCTCGGCTTCTCCGACGTGATGGATTTAATTGGGAAGGACCAGGGAAACCAGCAGGAGGAAAATTGCGTGTATTTATAGTTAAGCGCGCCTTGAAGGAAATTGTTTGCGAAAACGAGTCGTTATTATGAATCGTAACAGAGCAATTCAAACGTAACGGGATGCTGTAATAGCTCGCACAAGTCTGTCGAATCATTAGCGTTTGATTATTAATTCAATTATAAATTTAATTCCTTATCTCATTTAATAAACGCAAACTCTGCTGTAATAAATGTCCGTTGTGATATCGCACATACACGTATATAACTGTTAAAATATATATATTACATTTGACAAATTCCATTCATAAAGTAAAACTGTATAAAACTTGTCACATTTGCTCACGTCCTCCCTTGAGCGCATTCATATTCACACGCGCGCAGAAAAGTTTTAAGCGGACGCTTTTCCAGGCCAGAAGTTGTTGGGCATCGTTTCAAAAAATTGCTGGCAACCGGAGCGCACGTTCCTCGAGATAAACGGCATCGATTTTAGCGTGCGCTAGTAACCGGAAACGTTTGCCGACTCAACTTCGCCGAGCGCGTCGACCCTCATTAGGAAGTGTAATGATAAACTTGAAATTTACGGTCGCGGAAACGCGGTCGTGCGCATTTCGCGAGCATCTCCTCCGGGAAGAAGAGCATCCCGCATTCGAAATGCCTCAATAAAATCGGCATGCATGTAGGTCACGGCGAAGCGAGGCGAGCGAGGACGTCGACATTCCTCTAATCTACGGGCACGCTGGCAGCGATTCAACAATAGTGCACGACGACGACAACGACGGCGGATCTCTCCTCCGCGCGGACGGTGGAATTAAATTTTGTCGGCTTCATTTGCGCCGGCCGCATTTGCCCCCGGTACCATTTATTTGCTCGGCGGACTTGGTTACATTCCAAGCGGTCGACCGGCGCGGCGACGCGGCGGTAAGGACTTTTCCGATGACTTCGGCGCGACGCGACGCGAGGACGCGACGCGGTGGCCCCCGATAGGATCGATACTCTCTATCGTACGCTTCTGCATTTGCATCCACGGCGACACGGACCTCTTCCTTTTTCGCATCATAAGTAATCGCTTACGCCCCGAGTGCTCGCGAGCGCGCACTCTGAAAGCGATACGCCTAGCAATTAATCGGCCGCTCGGCCGGCCGGCAAGCCAAGCATGTACGTACGCGCAAATACGATCGGGAGCGACGTCCGTTCTCCTACCGAGTCAATCTCTTAAGCGTTTCGCGCTGGAGCTATCCCGCGCTCCCTCCGCTCCGACTAACATAAATCAGACTGAGAAAATAAAATAAGCAACTGCACACACTCGGAGTCTTACCGACTACTCGCCACGGCGATTCATCTGTGCGGAGGAAGGGGGGAGAGGGGGCGTCGTTCATATATGTATATCTGATTATAGGCCAAGTACGTAAAATCTCTTCCAAAAGGATAGCATCAGCCATTGGCACGCCAAGTGGATGAGTCGATCCACCCATAATAGGATCACTATCAACGTCGGGCCCATGACTTCGGACACGTATAACCAACCTCGCGCGCGCGCAAGCCCTATAAATATCGTTTCTCATCAGGAAACGCCAGATTTTTCATACGACGATGATGCACGGCGCTACCTTTCTCTCTTGCTCTCCCGCTCTCTCTCTCGCCTCGATAGCCCGCCACGTAAATATAGACGCGTCTGCACAGATATATCTCGTGGCTTGTTGCTGAGGCCAGCCCGTTGCGCGCACACACACTCTCTCTTTCTCCTCCTCTCTCTCTCTAGCTCGTTTACATTGCCTTTTTCATTCTCGCACTTTCCCTCTAGCTTTTACGACGGGTAAAAATGTGTTTCGCGAGCCTTAACCGATATTCTTCCCGGACGAGTTTCTCTGTTTCTCGCTCGGGACGCGGCGCACAGATATGCGTTTACTTACGTGTACAAGCGCCGTCGTGTCCGGCGAAGGTGGCGGCGAAGGTGGTTCGAGACGATGACCCGAACTTACCGGTGGTAAGGGCGCCTATAACACCGCATCGCGTACCCTACCGTCGGGGCCGTGTTTGCTTATTTTGCCGTAAGAACCGGTCGTTTGTCACCGCTGCGCCTATTTATATCAGTTCACCGCAACGTCTCTGGTGGTGACAAATGTGCCGGGTCTACATCGCGATGCGCGTATTCCAGGCTCGTTCTTTCATTCGTGCAGCTTCGAGCAGCGATCCATTTCTCAAGTATCGAGATCTAAGCCGCGAAATTTAATAACCGAGACTATTGGAACCCCCCGTGGATTGAGTCAGACGCTGCGTAGGCTCGGAAGCTGACACGCGCACGCGAACAGGAAGTAGAGAAATAATTATGTGTTAAAAGGCGGGCGTGGCCAAGACACATGTGAAATAGGTGTAATGTAATACGTTTAATGACAACGTTCGGTTGTCTGCCGTAGACTACCCGGAACACGTGTCGAGAGAAGATAAAGAGAAAATTAAGTTTTTGGTAACGCTATTTATAATAACAAGATCAGTATAAAATAACTTAAAACCTCTCTTTTGTGTAATTTTCTTCTGTAATGCACCTATCAATTTTTATTATTTTTCTTTTATCGTGATAAATGCATATATATCATAAAAGAATAAAAATAGAGAATATATATGGAATGCACAAATCGTTTAATAATATTTTGTAATGCTTATGCCTCTTAATATCATAAAACATCACAGTCACGCACGAATTTTGTATTTAATACACCTTAAGAATGTGCGCCATATAGAAGTACCTTCCGACAGTTTAAACATCTACAGACTGCGTAAAAAGTTTTAGACGAAGTTCGTTTAAAGAGGAAAGTTTTGAGCACCGAGAGAGAAAGTTTTTAATGAAACATTATTTCGCATGATGTATTAACACGCCGAATTAACTAATGCCCCCCTATTGCGCTGCGCGGTATTATTCTAACAATCGTGATATTTTAAATGGATGCTTAATATTTGATGTTATACAGGCTATCAAGGAAATAATTCTTTCTCACAAAATTTCCATGTCTATATGCACTCGCACGTAACACGAGCTTTTGTCATATTCGCTGGCTTGTAATTTAATTTTATTATCCTTCACCTAGCGATATAACACACAATCTACCACCAAATTTGACTCGTTCTCGCCCTAGGAGTTGGAAATATTTTCCTTTAATCTTAACCCGGTCCAAAACACTTACGCTCGAAAAGAAAGGGTATCTCCCGAAGTCGTGCTTGCGCGACGGCAGTTCGTAAAGGCTCTCACTTGGCAAGTTTCGAGGCGACGGACGTGTTCGCCACGTCTCACGAAGGTGCGTTACGTACATTTGGAAGGCATTAACGTGTCACTCCGAAAATCCGACAGTACCGACGAAATGCCGCTCATTAAAATTCCATCGGGCGGTCCCCCCCCGCGCGACATCGCGCATCAGCTTTATGGGTTCCGCGTGTGTCATCCTGTCGCTCCTCGCCGCGTAATGACGTGACTCCTACACGCGTACATCTGTCTAGAACAGAGTCGTGGACAAGACGGAGAGTCGAACCGTTCTGGCAACAAAGAGGGACGGTATTCTCTTTTTCGTACTCAGTCAGCGGAAGATGGGCACGAGAGTCAACATTGTCTAAATAAAAATCAGTCGTTTGAGTCTGAAAAACCCCAGCGTCCAAATAATTTGACATCTTTTTATAGTTTTTGTATGTCTCATTAACATGTTCCCTTTTTCTTGCAATATATTGCCATACAATTGTATTTAATTATTACAAAGAAATACAAGAGTAAGAATTTTATACAAATAAGAGTATAATCATATTAGAGTTTCATCCAGTCAATCACTGTATTTTTTTAATAATGTGACGAAATTACAAAAAACTGAAGTTGTTGACGACAGCATCATCCTGTTATTATACAAAATTCTCTTCCAAATAAATCAGATAAATAAAGGCTATTTATACCATACCTTTTCGTTTACTAAAATAAAACACACTAAAGCTAGATGTCGATATACAGGATGATTCTAAAATATTGGGACAAACTTCGAGAGGTGATTCCTAGCAGGGAAAGGAACCTATGAACGGAACTATGAACATATGTCCGGAAATGGCGGAAATGCATTTGTTCCAAGATGAATAGTAACACTGCTGTTCACGACGTTAGTCCTCCTTATCAACGATTCAGTGAAAGTTGATCTACACAGCGTGTGTCTTGTTATTGAGTGTGATGGCTTGTATCGAGACCCATAAGGGACACTTCGAACATTTACTGTGACTCGGCCAGTCACAGTAAGATACATATGTCATACTGTTTTGCAACGTAAATCTTGTATTGTGAGTTTGCATTTCCGGACATATGTTCATAGGACATTTGGTTCCTTATTCTGCCAGGAATCAGCTCCAAAGTCCAAAGTTTATCCCCATATTTTGGAACTATCCTGTATATTATCGCTTATTACGATCCGCGCCACGCTGATTTCATCATATATCGACGACAAGAAAATCTTTCACTGTTTAATGCGATTCTACGGACTAAATCGATTTACGCTAACAACAGTATAATTTGAGGATCGAGTCGTTGTTGTGTGAGATGATTGTAGGAGAGGAATAGTGGATGTAAAGTGATAATGAGATGGAAATAAGATGTGATATGGTGTGTCCCTAAAATGACTCTACGAGTATGTGTCCAATTCAATCTTGGTGGTAGCATCGATCGGCCGATGAAGGTATCGATGAAGGCAATGAGTATTGTTGCCGAATTTGTTTATATATTTAGTCAGCGCGACCAAGCGCTCGCGAGAAAGCGCGTTTACCCGCACGCTGCTAATTAGTATGGTGCCAGGCTGTCATCTTGGTAGGGGCACACGCGACCAAATCGATATAATTCCATCAAAAAATGCAGTTGTATTTTGCGAATACATTAGTGCATTATTCGAAAAAATATAATCGCAGAATAATATACTATACTAAAGAATAAAGTATTTTTTTTACTACTTTTTTCTATCTTAATTTAGAAAAAAGCTATAATTCAGACTACAATCATGTATAATTTAGCATATTTAATTTAAAAAACTACTTAGCTACTTCATAAAAACAAAAAGTAAAAACATAACGCGAAATCTCTCAATGAGGAAATACATCAAAGTGGAATCCCTTAAATTATGACGCGGCTCATGCGCTACCCTTTATTGCCGCAGTGGTAAGAACAGAATCCAGTACGCCGCTCGGCGAGAATTTATCGTCAATACGGATGCTCGCGAAGAATCTTTATAGCCGTGGCATCGCGTGGTTAAAATCGCGACTCTCATAACCCAATATCTAGCTACCGCAAGTTGCGAGTTCGAAGGAAGGGGGGCTCCGACAGTTCTCGGGAGGAGACCTTCTTCCTTCCGCTTAATTTCGGCGTAGTTCGACCGTTAAAGAGGAGCTTTAAGGCGGAGGTGGCATATTTCTGCTCGGAATTGCAGGCTTAAGACCGCAAGCGGCCCTCCTGTCGCCCGCCGCATATCAAGTACTTGGGAATTCCTCCCTGCTTCCGCTGTCATCCTCCGCCGCCGCCACCTGCCCATCCTCTCGCTCCCGCAAACGTCTTCCGCCGCGTCTCTCTCGCTCCTTCCTCTGGAATCTCCCTTTTCGTAGAGTAACGCGTGCCACCCCTTTTCTACCCTTGTCCTGGTCCCTCAACCACCTTGCTGAGGATTACTCGATATTACGCGGGTTTGACGGCTCGCCTCGAGTGGAGCCTCGTAAAATGAACGGTGGTAGCTCGCGAGGGGTCGCAGAAGGCTATATCGCCAAGCAGATGCCTCAGCAGCAGGCTCCGAATAGAGAACTCTTCGGATTCCGACGATCTGGCAAAGCTTCTCAGAGGTGAGGACGCGCGCGATGGGGAGGCGTGAGTCCGCCTTTACTCGGGCATTATATGATTATTAAGACGCGCGTGGGGCGTCTGCTGCAATATTCAGCGTACAACCCTCCGCCTCACAAACTTTCCCGCGTATTACTGTTTCGTTCGTGGCTCGCTTATAAAAGAGCGAAGCGATTAGAAAAAGAATTAAAGTGATAAAATGGCCGCGTTATACTTGTACGTAATACCTCGATAAAGGGTCCATTTAACGTCAAGCTGAACGACGTTGCATTTATTTAAAAAGCGCGGACAATGTTCCGTGTTTGTAAATCGAGTATGCAACAACACGTACGGCGTCTTCCCTCATATTTAACCGTCATAATCATTCGTCCGATCCATTTGTCACTCAGCGTGGTAGCATGCCAGACCGGGAGGGAATTATCTCGAGTGACGCAGTGAATTCCAGTAAGAACGAATTAGATTCGTGCATCCCGTCGAACAACCGTCGGTTCTGATAGTATATGTACACACACCAGGCTTTTGAAACAACAAAATTAAATCGAGAGACGCGTTTATCCGTTCTAACAAGAGTGTTCCCTGGCGGAACTGGCCGTTGGTAAGTAACGTGGAAGGATCTGAGCTCGGCAAAGTGCACAGGGCTACGCGGGGTCGGTGAAGGAGGAGGATCGTCGTCGAGGAAAGAGAGCGGAGCGGAGTATCGCGCGCGCTTACGAGAACGGAGAACCAAACGCGCGCGGATGGCGAGGGCCCGTAAGGTCGTCGAGATATTTACATTGGAACGGTCGTCGGTCTCTCTTCTTGGCCGGCAGTATTATCAATATTCATAATCCGGAGCTGGAGACATCCGTGGAACGTGCAGCACGCCGCACCGCGGGCCGGCCGACCGCATACGGCGCACGGACGGAGGCAAGCGATGAGGAAAAAAATGAGAAAGGGCCCCGATGGGAACACATGAGGGGGAGGGGGCAGCCTGTAAAGCGAGGAGGGCCCCCGAGGAGAACGGCGGGGGAGGAGAGGCGCGTCCGACCGCAAAAGATCCAAATCGACGGGTAAATACGTTGTTGACTCTGTAGAGAGAAGCCTGAAAGCCAAATGGAATTCGGTTCGGTGATTTAGTGGGCGTTCTTCGGAGACCGCCGGCCGCCACGACTGCCTCCGCTCGCTCGTATTCTCCTTCCACGCTTCTTCCTCACGACCTCTATACTGACATCCTACAGCCATTGCCGCCGCCGCCGCCGCCAGGCCGCCACCAGCATGAAGAAGCATCGTGATGCGAGGCTGCTACCGTGCGGACACGTGCGTGCCGATTCTTCTCAAGGACTCTCGAATGCACCCCGCAAGTTCCGCTTGGATTCGATTAGAGAGCCAGGGGCAATAACACGATAAGCTACGCGAGTATGAGGGCGAATACCAACGGAGAAATATCGTATAAATCGTTGACGGACCGATAATTACTTTGAAATTATTCATCTGAATGTCTATACATTACTTTTTAAAGGTTATAAATAAGAAATGAGTTTTCCTCGGAGTTTTTCCTATTTTGCTCCATCTGTGTCAAACACGTATAAATTTTAATGAGTGGAACAAGACGGTTGTAATATACAATTAATTAGATAGAAACACGCCATTTATGGTTTAGACTGGATCTTGGTAGCCTAATATAATAATATTGTGTAAATTTTCGTATTCTTTTTTCCAAATTTTTTTTTAGAGTTTACTTTTTTAGAGTTCGAACAAGGAGCTGTGTTTTAAAGACCGATAAAATATCGGCGCGTAGTGTATTGAGTTTGAAAAAAGTATACAAAAATTTACACAATATCATAATTAGACTATCAAGATCTAGTCTAGACCGTAAATGATGCTTTTGTCTTTAATTAAATATATAAATCTTGTTTTTATTATTTTTTTATTTTTCTTAAATTACCCTGGCTCCAATTTTTCCTCAAATATTTATAGATCGTGAAAACGATTAATTCTATATGATGTATGTAATATACAAATATATAGGTACCTATAAGTGTCCGCAGTATATTGAACTCGGGTCCGTGGATTCGATGAATCCAAATGACTCTACGGATAGTCATCCCTGCAGAAAGATATAATCTACATTTCATTTAAATATACATTATCTGATATCTATTGATCTTTTCTAAAAAGAAAATAATTTAACAGAACTCCAAAATAATATAATCTCGTGCAAGGTATTGAAATTATTTCTGACACATAATTTAAGATATTTCCATTCATATTTTATAGAGTTAAACTTGGACCACATAAAATTATCTCAATCAATATTTTTATTTCTGGAGCTCTTTGCGAATAAGAAAACATCAAACGTTAAACAATAGTGCATAATTTCCTTTTAGGTAGTTACGAGTATACGCATTTCTAGAATGTTTTATCATTTCTGGATTGACGATTAATTCCTACCTAAAGAAACCCTCGCAAAACGCAAAATCTCTTTATACCTTCAAACGTGACGTCAAGCTCATACACATATAATAGTGGGTCATGGTAGGAAATTCCGAAAAGTTGCAGTCATATCTGTGCCGAGCTTCTCCTAGCGGTAAGAAAGGTTCGAGGAAGCGAACCAATTAGTGTTTTGCTCGGCTAATGAATCGTCGTCCGAACCACTCCTGGCTCCCGGTTGCAGGTTGGGTTAGAACTGACGGTATGCCTGGCTCGCTTAAAGGAAGAGAGAGAGAGAGAGAGAGAGAGAGAGAGAGAGCCAGGTTTGCGAACGAGCGAGCAAGCGAGTCCACGAAGCAAGTCCGCGAAGCACAAAGGCCAAGCAACCTCGCCGAAGAAGTGGGTTATTAATTATCAGTACTACCTCTGTCCCCTCAGTCCCGTCCTACTCCTTTACAACCGCCAACAGCCATCCTACCTATCTTCTACCATGCCCGCAGCCTCTCGGCTTGGCTGAGAGTTCTACAAAGATATAGGATAGAAGCGTAGGTACAATACACATAGTTAACATTTACATATCGTCATTAATTATTCATAGCTTGTGAAAAATGATATAATCCTTAAAAGTTCGCGGTAATAAGTACGGCAGTTTTAGCATTTGCAAGTAGTCGCGCCAATTAAAATTGAAAGTCAATCGATCTGGAAGCGGAGTCGAGTATTTTTCATCTTACAGAGTCAAAGATGAAGAGCGGTCGGCACGAGCCCAACTATAATATTCAAAATTATGAGAATCTAAGAGTATCTCGTTTGTATCGCGATTGTAAAGAAAAATTTGCAATTAATTTTATAACATGTAACACTTAAACACGATATACCTATATCCTATATCTGCGTGCTACGTGTCGCTTTTACTTTTCGAGATTACGCTTTATCATCGGATTGTACAATTTCGCCGTTTCGGAGATTAACAGCGAATGTACACGTATATATATGTTCATCCATGCGGCAAGTCGCAGCACGGAAGCATTCCATGGTGGAAATTGCGATTGCTATGATGCTTAGAGAAAATGGATACTCCGGCAATGTACTTCTTATTAGAAAAATTCGTAGAATACGACTGTAGCCTTCGAGGCAAAAGAGATTAAAACTGCGAAAGAGAGAGAAAGAGAGAGGCGGGGGGGTGGAGAAAGGGAGAAGAGGAAGAGCGAGGATAGAAGCGAGTGAGCGAGTCGTGGAGGCTGAGAGGGACCTTGAACCTTGGAAAGCTCCAATCGCCATTGCGCGAGTTCGTTTGCCTAGCCAAGACGAGATTTATACCTCAATTGCTACGAACCTCAATCAAGGGAGTGCGCGTACAAATACTAAACATCACCAATACTCCGAAGCGATTAAGTCTGCACTAACATTCGAACGGTCTCATGTGCAATAAAGCGTTATTAATCGAATCAATCTCTAACATCCATCGTAAACATAACTCTCGATTATTTTTATTAGTCATTATTTATAATTTCCATAAATTGAGGTAAAAGTAGTTCTACGAGTTTGTCCGCGAGCGGAATGAGAGAGGGTTCAAACAACTCTCGCTTTAAGATCACTCCTTCGTGTAATTACTCTCGTGCAATAAGATCAAACAAAACTGCGCGACATTGATGCATTAAGTAGAGTTCAAGCTGTACATTTCATAATAACTGTAACTCGATATCCATGTAACTGACAAACTTGCTTATAAGAAAATTAGCTTGGCGTCGGCCAAGAGCAATCCCCGACGTCGTTGATTCGAAAGGGCTGTCTATAGCTGTTACCTTCCACAGCGAGCTACCATAATCGAACGTGTGTTCACTGATAAAATTTACGAGCGCCCGCATTGTCCTGTCTCAAAACGGTCGATGCGATGACGTACGACAGGTACGATGACACGCGGATTACGACCGGCCTGTGTTGGACACGAAGTATCGCTCGATATGAACACACATCGGCTGGGGCTGTCTGTCAAACAAGAAAACTCACTGCGCGTCTCGTAAGAAATATCACGCGTCGACGTGCATTACGGCCATCCTCGTCTAACGCTCCCCGACGCTCTTTCATTCCAGTTGACATGTGATCTCGAGTGATACGCGAAATCATTATCATACGCGAGAATCTCCTCGATCGAGCGTGCGTGCGTCGGTTCGAAAGTCATGGAATTCGACCCCTGGCCGATTGATTAAACGCGATTAAATACTATCGGGATATTATATCAGTGTACAGATTCCGATTCGCTTATTTGATCATTGCAGCGCACTCCGCTTCTGATGCACGACGCGATTCGAGTGCATGACGGCATATAATATCTCGGGTTAAAAAATCGATGAAATTGAATTCTTTTCCGCGAATTAGCACGTAGTTGTCCGAGAGTTACTATACATCCGCGAAAGCCGTATATAAATCGTGACGATAAGTCAGTCAGCCGCGAGAAAGACGGCATTATACATTCTAAACGCTGACACTTTCGCCCATCGATCTAACTAATGGCGGCCTCTTAGACGATCATAAGGCGCTCGTTACCGCCTTTGGGCACTAAAAGTCAACTCTGCTGCTATTTACGATCGGTCGAGCAACGATAAAGGCGTCGTCCGAAAAATCTTTCGAAAAGTTTCGTATTTCAAAGTCAATGAACAAAAAATTTTCATTTTTACGTCTCGAGCATTAAATCGTGAGCATTATCGTCATCAGCGTGATATTTAGATAGAATCACTGCGCTTTCTATTGCTTTTGAAGATACGGAGTAGTCAGCTCTACGAACAATAGTGTTCCGTCCCGATAGAAAGTTCTTTCAGCGCAGAAACGAGTTGAGACGCGCGCGGAGTTCGTGAAACTGTTTTAATTGAAGAAATCTCACAGATATCGCGACTAAATCCTGGCCCCGCACGCCCATCCGTAAGAAACGCGGATCAGAAACGATTAATATCGCATTTGCTGACCAATCACGGATGTCCAGTCTCGCCTTTGGGCGCCTGGAGGCGAACAGCTCGAATGATATTTACGATCGGCGGGACCCGAGGCTCGGTCGTAGACACCGCGGACCGACTTTCTTAGTCACAATGTAATAATGTGTCTTACGCTCGGCGTGCGTACGTTTACGAGGCGTCGTCGCAGGCGCATTTTACTTCGTAAACGTAGGCGGCGGCACCTGGAGGTAACCTACGGACACGAATTTACGTCCTTTGTCCGGCACTCGACACTTTTCTACGTCTTCTACCGAGAAGTGGTTTAACGCTTTGCGAGAACAATCTCGCGAAACAATTTCTGCATGCGCAATTGAAAGACGGGGAGAAATAATGACTTCAACGATCCAAGTGTCCAAGAAAAGAACGGAGCTATCTATTTGGTCAAACTACTCGACAACTCTTAAAAATTACATCTATCGCGTCAGAATGATCTATAAAACATGTATAATCTTGATATGCATGCTATCTTAAAGCTCTCTCTCTCTCTCTCTCTCTCTCTCTGTCTCTCTCCTAAAATGCTTCAAAGATCAAACCGCTACTCGAAGAGAAGCCCTTAAAGTGGCACTTAAACATCCTATTACCTAGCCAATGCAAGCGGAATGCGAATTGCATCGTGCTACATCGTCGATGCACAGCAACACCGACTAATTTGAAGGTTCCCCCCGGTTAATTTCAGCAGCAATGTGACCAAGATATTCAGCGTACAAACTACGCAACGATCGAAACAATAAAGGGGAAGGTGGAATCGTGGAAGCGGCGAAGGAGCAGGGGGATGATGCGATATAGAATGAAGAAGGGTTACCGCGTGCGTACCGTGACTGCCGGACCCGGAGGGCACTCATTCTCTTAATCTGATCGCTTAGCCCCGGTTATTATGCTATTACGCCGTATGACTTGACGGGTTCGAAGGCAATTATCGGCAGTTAGATTTCCAGGCCCCGACACACCGCGCCGTGGACAATGGACGGTGAAAGGCGAAGGTTCGATCGATATCTCGCACGGGCAATGCGAGCCACTGCCGCTGTTGCTGTTGCTGCTGTTGCTGTTGCTGCTGCTACTTTCCGGCGTGGTCGTTGCCGCTGCCGATAGCTGCCGCCGCGGCAATTGCTGATGCTGCCGATCCGTGATTGCCATAGGCTGTCCGCTCCGTGTGCGGCCGTCGCGATTACTAGCCCTGAAGGAGCGGCGCCGATCGGAAGATCAAGATGAAATAGACGGCAGGAATCTTTTGTTGAACGCTTAGGTCTTAAGTCGGGAGGATAAACAATTGACTTGTAATTTGAGGCAGGAGAAACAATTTAACGCACAAATATATATATATATATATATATATATATATATATATATATATATATAATTAGGGCGGCGGTGAATCATGGAAAAATTTTTTTCCGAAATAACCGCGCCCCTCCGTGCAAGATGCGGAGAAAACTGGGCTCCGTCTTTCGGAAGAGACGTTAAACCGTTGGTCCAAAGGAGGAAACAGTAAGGTAGTTAATGAATTGGAGGTTAGGGTTGGGTACGTCCCTTCAAAAACGCCCTTTAAGGCCCTTTGGGGTATATAAAGTAAAATTCTTTTCTATATATAACTATAATTATAGAACACTGTTAAATAAATTGTCGCAATAGATTTTCATTAGAGATATTCACTCCAGAGTATATATATGACATATGAAGATAGAAGATCTCTCTTCTCTTTCTTTTCCTCCTATATGCATATAATAAAACGCGTCGAAGAAACTATCATATCGCGGTTGGTCCGGGAAATCGTGGTTTCGCTAATGCCCATTTTACGCTTCCTTGACGAACCGCGAAACGACTCAATCGCCCCATCGTATCGGTGCATCGCGATAACGCTGCCAATGAGCCAAAGATTCACGGCGTTAGACACGTGCGTGGAACGGCACGCACGTGGCACTAAGTCCGCGCGTATTCGTAGCCTCAAGTCCCACTCTTGCTAAGTCTAATATAAACGACGTCTCTCTCCTCTCTGCCCTTTTCTCGTTGGCGCGGCGCGGCGCGGCGATCCGTCGCGGAGGTCGATGGTCGCCGATCGTTAACGATCGCCCTGCAGGAATAATTAAATGCCTCCTCCTTTCACGGTGGATAGAGACAATGGGCGCCGCGCCGTACTAAGATACGCTTAACGTCGGCAGCGAGATTATATAGCGATAGCGGGTAGCGCGAGTTCCCTGCTCTCTTCTCTCATCCCCGTTATTGCCATGTCGATATCGGTGGGCGCACGCTCGTGATTCGAGATGCCCCCCGCGGACCGGTTGCATCGGCACGATCGAGTTAATCGCGGCGGCTGTACGCGGTATCGGGCTATACACATGTAGATTGAACGCGAGCGCGCCGCTCTCTCTCTCTCTCTCTCTCTCTCTCTCTCTCTCTCTCTCTCGGCAAATCGAACAATCGCGTACGGACGGATCCGTATACTCTCTCGGGACCGACCGGCAGAAAGAGTCGTTTGTTTTCCGCCACCGAGCCCTTTTTGTGTTTCGCGCTCGAGTTGCGGTTCGCAATCAAATCCCCGTCGACGACTTTGTCATTTGACGCCCATTGACGACCGGCATCCATTTTCCGTGACTCGCGGACAATCGCGGGCGATGACGGTTCCACAAACGCGGCATACAGCTGTAGACCTTTTGTGTAACTCTTGGATCAGAAAAAACCAAGACAAAGATTGATCCAATATATCATCTCAAAAAGAATACGCCATTTTTCGAAATTACTCAAAACTGTCTGGGATACGTTCTGTTTTCATGTTAAATCTCATAAAAAGTATCATAAATAATTCATAAAGCACTACAATTAATAAATCATTTCACAATATGACTCTCCATAACAGCAACGTAACTGCTTTCTCGGTTCAATAAAAATACAAAGATTTTAGAAAGGCAATCATCATGACATTAGCTTTTTTTTCTATAGCAACGCAGAAGTGTTGAGTGCGAGCACTTAAAAGCCATACTAAATCAAACACAGCCGTGTTTTATGATCCCCCTAATAATTAAAAGCGAGAGAATATTAAACGCGTAAGATTCTTAAGTCCGTAATGCGACGGCGATATCTGGGACGACAGGAAAAGGGACTCGCTCTCGAGTTTCGACTGGAGCAGAATGAGAGTAAATTGCATTTCAACCTCATTGTTCTCTGCCGATTCACAATGCCGACCGGAAGTCGGTCGGTAATGGGGTCCGTAGAAGAGAGCAGCGCACTTGTCGCAATAAAACTTCTCTCCGGACACTCCCCCTGCCTCCCACTATTTCTCTATGTACCCCGGTCATCTTAACTACCAGACAGGATATTCACACCGGGTGATGAAGACAGACAGACAGACTGAGAGAGAAAAAGAGAGAGAAAAAGAGAGAGAGAGAGAGAGAGAGAGAGAGAACTTCTCTTATACTCTTCATCCTACGTCCATCTCGTTCTTCTTTAGCTGTTCCACCTCATTCCCTTTATTCCATAAACATAATTTCTCATCTCGATAATATGCAAACGAGCATTAATGCCCCTTGCAATTGTTTTCGGTTTTTATCGAAAGCTGATAAACAACAATGTTTATTTTTAAAATTTTAATGTATACATTTATCACAGAAATTTCGTTAAGAATATCAATATTCAATATATTTAATTATATAGAAATTAGAAAACATTTTGTGTGTCACACACATACACAAAACGTTTATGAATTTCTACATGGATATGTCGCAGGGATTTCGTGTAATTCGTCTTCTTGCAAAATCTCTAGAGAATCCACAAAAAACAGGGATATTCAGGAATAAATAAAAATTACATATCTTACTTAGTAATTTTGCGAAATCCTAGGTTCTGTCAGTAAAATTGTGAGCTAAAATTTTTATTAACTTATATTTATAAATTTAAATTTTATTAATAAATTATATAAATTATGTTAATAATTTTTATTTATTCCACAACTGGTTCTTTGTAGATTCCCTAGGTATTTTGCAAAAAAAATTGATTACACAAAATCCCTGCTACAGATACATATTGCTTTCAAAGCACATTCCGTTCTCTTCTTGTACTTAAGTCATTTCTACTTGTTGAACTTATTTATTTTTTTAATCAGATTTTAATGCTCGATAGAATAAAGATATTCTATAAGCAGAGTAGCATTTCAACTGCGCCATTGAACACAAAGTGGCCGGCTCATCCGGAAATCCCTGACCTTTATCCGCGCGTCCCGAAGCGTCATCGTTCTCGCGACGGTACGTACGGTAACGATTATCCTGATCGCGGGATTAAGGGCCGCGGCTTGTCGTGCCGAGGTTGAGCTACGGCATGATCCTACGGCTTAAGGCCGTTTGTCTGTCGGCGCGGCGGCTGAATTTAATCGTCTGAAACGTACCGCGCGCTCTCGGGAGCAGCGAGCGCCACTGGAATCCTTCCTGTCAGATGACGAGACGTTAAACGGTATCCCTGGAGGTATTACCAGTCCCGGGTACGGAGCGCGCGCATCACGAAGGAGACGGACGCGCGGAGGACCCGAAGACGAAGAGTAACATCTCGCCGTACGTCTCTCCGCCGCTGCTACGAATGTCCCGTGAGTTCAAAACAAACGTCTCCGGGAAGGATGTCATCAGACAAGACGTGATAAACGTCGTGACGCGTCTGGAAATATGAGAGTGCCATGCGAAACCCGTAAAGTCGGCGGAGTAATTTTGATCGCGATGTGACGCACAACGCTGCCCGTTAAAATGTATCGCATCCTGTTATGTTCGCTCGCCATGACGATCGTATCATCTCGAGATGCGTAACTCATCTCTTTACCCTCTTTTTTTCCCCAAAAATTCGTCCGCTATACCGTAAATGCGTACGGTGTGTCGGGCGAGGCGGGATTCCCGTCGTATCGCACGTATAGATTTACAGAGAAAGCTGCTAAACAAAAGCGTAATACCGTAACGGAGCTTGTAAAATATAGGCGTTTAACTATATCTACACCTCCGCGTGTTCCTCCAGCCATCGATCGACAGCCGCGGGGATAAGACTCGGGAACGATCGAGGCTTATGGAGAATCCCCTTTTGGAAACAACTTGGAGCGCGATGCTCCTACACTCGCGAGGATGACTCAAACGACGGATGTAGGATCCATCCGTGGCTTCCTGGAGAGATCAACGGATCGTCGGAGTTCACGAAAGGATTCGCCCGTAACGTATCACCTGGGCCGTGGTGAATACGACGCGACGGTGTCCTCCAGCGGGTCGTGCGGAACGCCAAGCCGCGTGCGTCGGCACATAAACGACGGGGGGGGCGGAGGAGGTCGAGGATATGCGTGCGACGGCACCTACGCGGCTTAACCTCGCGCACACGTACGCCGTAGAATGGCCGGGGCTTTATTTGAGGAACGTGCCGCGGAAACATCCCGAGAAGCTTTTCGGGTAAAAATAGCGGAAATTGCATCTCGACGGGGTGGTGGATGAAGCCCAGTCGCCAGTCTGTACGTGACAGTCGCGCCGCGCCACCTCGCACGCGGGGAGAACAGACTGACACCTTGTGTCTGTATACTGTCGTATATTTGGATGCGATGTTGACTCTTTACAGCTGTTACCTACGTACGCGGACGAGACGACGGTATTTTACCGCTCCATTCCGAACCGAGATAAAACTGGACCCACTTTCTTTTTGCGCCCGTGTCACTTCCGAAACGAACGGAATGCGCGCGTTCCGCTGAAATCTTCATCTAATATGCAAGATTGTCCCAATGTACAACAAATATTATAAACAGAAGTGTTTCCTACGGAAAATCAGGATAATTTTTCTTCTACGAGAATTAAAATTAAATGCCACCCCTTGGGCGCTCTTTCTAAAATAATCTTCGATTCGTCGGAAGCTATCTCTTAGTTACAGCTGATAAGATTAAGCCAAAGAAAATAAAAAGTTTTCATCCGTGAAACTGCGACTCGCGATTTAGTTATCTTACGAGATGATTTGGCGCTAAGGACCAAAAGCGTCACTCCGCGCGCACTGAAAGTTTCAAACAAACTCGACAGTGACAACGAGTGCCATCGGAGATTTGTCTTTTCAACGCGCTCGAGTTTTCCACTGAATAAATTCAACGTTATCATCGTCAGATGAGACTGCCGGAGGGGAGTGCGCGCTCCCGCTGATTGCTCGCTCGCGCGGGCAAGGAATTCAGATTTCTTAATCCATAATGCATGAACCATTTAAGGAGCGCTTAGCCGAGGACGTAAACTAATGTAGCGGATTGCCGAGCATCGGGATGAAAATATCGCCCGGTTCGCGGGGCTTGTTTCCCTTCTCGCGCGCCCGCGCCACGGGCTTTCGCGTGGCAATCCCGAGGCTTGGCCGCATGATCCAAGACTCCGCGAAGAGCGGAAAAAAGAAATAACGGGTGAGTGGGAAGGGGAGCGCACATTGTTGGTCGTAAGATTGCAGCGTCATGGGTCTTGAAACCGCTCGTAAAATTGCGAATGGCTGGAGAGCGAGAGTGCCGACGAGTGCGGGGAAGAAGAGGAGGGAAAAGCCCGACGTATCTATTGGATAGGCAAGATCGATGCCAGTCTAGGGCCAGGACATTCCGTGCGTGTATCTGGTACGTGAATTCTCCTTCCAGTTGGAGCACTTCGACGAGCGTATACATTCGTGTGTGCGTGCGTGCGTGCGTGCGCGTACATATGTGAGTAAATGCCTCCCACGCGCACGGATAATGGTACATCCGCGTATCTTGCCGCGAGTACAAGTCGATACCTACGTACCGTCGGTACTCGAGCGAACGTAATCGCGTTGTGTAAACGATTTTCTGCTCGATGTGTTCGCCGACATTGCCGGACACGCGTTTCGTGCGGTTACTAGACGCGTGCGAGGCTCTCGTCTTTATCGGGTTTCAAAAGAAACACGGTGTCGATCGTAAAGGATATTGAGTGCTCGATGCTTTTTAAAGGATAGCTTTATCGTCATTTAACCTTTGGCTTCTCTACTGCGCTTTACTATAATAAAACAGGAGTTGATCTAATGAAAATATAAATATCACCTTCTTAAACTCAAACTAAGGCAATCAAATAATATATTTTAAAGAAATATATTCTAATCTTTATATCTCTCTATCAATCTAAAATAAATTTTTATTTTTATTTTCAAATTGAAAGATTATGCAAAAAATTTCTAAAACTGGTCAATGTTAAAAAATCATCGACGTAAATCAATATAAATCGATGTAAATAAATTAGTGTAAATTAAGAGAAGAATAAAAGATCTAAAGCCTGAATAAAGATAAACATCTGATACAATATGACTGGTAAATCGCTCGTAATTTTCTGCACGTATGCGATATCTTTTTACAATCCCTTTCTAAAAAAGGCATGGAATATTTTAAAATCTTACATCTTGTGCGCGACTGCAAATGAACGAATTCTCGTTATACGAGTGTAGATGTATCACCCTGTCGAATACGAACTGCGCCGAATAACGGTACTATCTTCGGAACAGACATGTAATTTTCATATCTAAACCGTTCCAGCTTTGTGTTCGATGTGCTAAGTGGTCTTGTCCGGCATGTTTCTCGCGTGGCTGCCAGAGGCCGCCGACAATTGTCTTTATTAGCGTTTCAAGGTGAAAGACACCGAACAGCGAAAAATTTCTTAAAAGAGGGAACCGCGCGTCGATATTCTAATTATACAATACGAATCGCGTGAGAAGTCGCCGTTAAACGCTCCGTACGCGGAATCTCTTTCGTGGCGAACTATCGTAAACACGAATACGTTCATCATTTTCACGCGCGTGTGCGTAATTACGTTCGTGTAGACAGGCGCGCAGCTTTGCCCTGTTTCTTCGGTATATTGCTATCAGATCAAACGGGGATCGTAATGATTGAGATAACTTAATACTAGGTATTTATAACATGTGTTCAGATATGTCAACAATGATATATTCGAAATTACTCCAATCAAAAAATGACAGACAGAGTAATAAGATATAAGTACGGAGAAAATATTGCGATAAAGATTAGAATAAAGTTTCTGTTACCCTAGAATATATTGACGAAAATTATGATATACAAAAAATATTTCATAAAAATATTTTTACGATTTTTATATTAAAACAATCAAATGAGAAAAATCGCTAAATAAGAAAAAATCTTTATAAGTACAGCTATTTTTACAAGTTGTACGTTTTATTATTTTTTAAAATAAAAATCACGATATCAATGTAGTAATTTTTTAAATATAACAAAAATATTGCCCGATTATAGCGTAAATATTATTATACATTATAAATTTTTATATGTTTGCATAGGATACTTTAAAATATGTAATACATTTTTACATGTACGTTGTCACACTTTATTGATGTGACTGGTAAAAATATAATCAATTTTCATGATAGTAGATAAATATTATGATGTATACTTCAGCTTTATAAATATTATGACGTATACTCCAGCTTCATAATAAAATGTTGCAAACAGGAAACATATTTTTTATATAGTTTGTACTCTACAATATTTCTCCGCGCGCGTACAATCTTTAAAATTGCATTACTCTGTTTACGTTAATTACTTTCGGCCAAATCGAGTAAAGAGAAGGTATAAATCTGAAAATTAGCCGTCCGATCAGGTTTATCTCCGCACATACGACCGTAAAGCACGACGAGGACGACGTTTGTAAGGATCGTTTCCGTCCCTCGAACTGGAGATCCACGAGCTTTGCGCCGTTTTTCGCCTCATCGGAGAGGAAAAAAGTCGTATGGGCGGCTGTCCCGAGCGCGTTCCACACGGAGTAATTTCGCTAATGGTCTTGAATTGCGACGGCCGCGGCGCGGCGCGTCGCGTCGGCTCGCTCCCTGCTCGCTCCCTGCTCATTCGACCCCGGTCAGGTCCACCGCCGGACTCCAGCGGCGGCAGAGGTAATTCGCCGCTGGAAATTCGGAAATTAAATTGGTACCTACGAGGAGGCTCCTTTTAATGCGCGTAATTACGTGATTACGCCATGGAGGGGTTCGAAACGGTTTGAACTCGGCGGCTCGCATTAAAGTATATCGCCGCGGTGTCGGAGCAGGATGAAGAGGGAGAGACAGAGAAAAAGGAGATGGGCGCAAAGAGAAAGAGGGCTCATAAATTTGTGTGCGTGAGTTATAACGAGAGGAAACACGGCTTGTGCGTTACGAAAACAGGACGTGAACGCCGGTCGTGCCAATCGTGGACGATTTTTAAATATGATGCGAATGCATGCACGCCTGACTTAAAGCACAGTTTTTGTTATTTCTCTCATAACGAAATGATTGCTCAATAAACACAACTCTTAAAAATGTATTAAATGTACTTTTGTGTATCAATCCATATCTGGGGAAATACTGTGCTGAATTAAAATATTCAACAAAGATAACGTAATATACTGTTTAAAAAATAAAAGTAATTTTATGCGTGATATTACACGCACGTAACTTTCGCAGAGCAATTTAAATTATTTATTAAATGTAATTTCATGTAAATGCAATTTTTTCTTTATGCAACTGCTGTCGAGATAAATTAAATAATGTACGGCACAAAATTGTTGAATGCTAAAAATTGTTGAGTGCCAAATCTATTTCGAAACGTATCAAAAACTCTAAAATTCTTTAATTGGAGAAAAGCTAAGATTCTATCAATTGTATCAAACTAATTGAAATTAAAAGTGTCATTTTCAAAAAAGTGATTTTAGTTGAATAATTAGTAAAAAAAAAAAACAATGAGCGCCTTTAATTTTTTATTAATTCAGCCTCCTTTAGCCGAAACGGGCACAGCATGAGGAGCTATTGCCTATCAACTAGAAAATACATCGTAAAATCTACGTATACTCTTGAACGTCGCGTCTGCAGACCCTGCGAATAATGTCAGGGGCACGTGCTCATCAGATTTTCAAGTACCATGGCACGCATACGTTCCAGAAGAAGTCCTCACTTCTCGCCACATTCTGCTGACATTCATTTGTTTTTAGCACATCATCCGCGCTGGAATCGGAGCGATAAATTGCGGCCCGCGCGTCTGGACGGCGCGGCGGCTGAAGAACAGTGCGATTAATTGCCCCGTCTGTGCGGCACTTAACGAGTAACGGCAATGAGTAACTCTCGCATAATATTAGCCATTAATTGCAACATTTGTTTTGTTAATCGATGCGCTATCCGTTTAACGACATACGCGCGATACGTGTTACGCCGCGTACGATTAGCGTCACGGTATGGAATGGCGCGCAATCAATTACATTCCTGGATAAGCTAACACAAACGGATATTTCTTTTAATTAGGCGAGAACATTTATGTCTTTACGGTACGGAGATTACCGTGTTACGCCATCGTTATACCTTATAGCTTTCGAGGAAAGTCATGCTTGAAGAACCTTTATGGCGCGCAGACTTGGCTGATTCCAATCAAATCGCAAGCTGGTTTGATAAGAGAAAGAGAGAGAGAGAGAGAGAGAAAGAGAGAGAGAGAGAGAGAAAGAGAGAGAGAGAGAGAGAGAGAGAGAAACTCCGAAGGATCTAATATCGTAATCTTGCACCTCGGCGAGTTTTGTGTTACTCTTACAAAATAAATCTCAAGAAGAAGAGTAACTTTAGACGTGCTTCCTCACGTACACGCGCACATACATAAGCCGTTTAGGAAATGATAAAATAATTTTCCACTTTAAGGAGAGTGAAAATAACTGAGGCGGATACTGAGAGTGCAGCGGCGAAGAATGCTATTGTCATTTATGACGGGAATATATGAATGCCGAAGTGAACGCAGAAGAAGACGCCGGGCGATATTATCTCGCGGCGTCCGTAATGATAAATCCCAACGATGTATTTTGACTTCTGGTACCGCCCATCATAAGCCGGAAAATATAATGCTGCGTGATTTACAATTCGGGTAACTGGCCAAGTTATCTCTCTCCCTCTTTTTCTTCCTTCTCTCTTTCTTTCTCTTTCTGTCTCGACGAGCAGTCTATTACTGTCAATGAAACGCAAACACTAGCGCGAAATATGTCCCGGCCGCGCGCGCGCGGCGAAGCAGAAAATCCGGAGACGGGTAACTCGCAATAAGAAATGCCATAAACTTTCATTTCCTTCCACGGACGTCACGTTGCGTCATTGTGTTATGTCGTCGCGTCGCTGTGACTTTTCGCATCCGTGTTCGAAAACCCCCCCGACCGCGACGCCGCGACAGAGAGAGCAAATTTCGAAGAGCGAGCCGCTGATGCGCCCTCGAGTCCAGCTAATTATCATATCTTAGGATAGAATATCGCGACACAAATAAGTAACGTGTATGTACTTTTTCAATTTATTATTTATAGCGGAAGTACGCCTTCGACTTTTTGCCATGGCGATCGAGTGGCAGACCGACGAGAGCTAAAGGGATAATATATCTTCGCGCGCGCTGGAATGAATATTTAGTTGTCACCGGCAGAAATAGTTTCACGTACGTAGAGGCTTTTATGACGGTCGCGACGAAGAGGAAGATGAGGGGTAATGTGAGACAAGAGGAAAATTATTATTTTTCATTCACCGACGACTTATGTTTATTTCTACCAAGGTAGATTAATTTTAATCTCGGTTTAACTTAATTTTTATCTTCTTCTAATTTTCAGAACTAAGAAAAGATAAAAAGTAAGTTAAACCGAGATTAAAGTAAATTTACGTTGGTAGAAATAAATATTAGAGGAACCGCGCGGCCACGTTGCGTCGGTCCGACCCATTCGTCGATGCTCGATCTTTATCTTCAAGATACTATCAATGACGGGGCCTATAATTTAATCTAATTAATCACACAGCGCGAAACGCGGTATTGTTCACGCTCCGTGGCATTAAATTCGCGTGAGCGTGGCGGATTAAAATTACCTTGTCGCATATTTAACCGAATCAGGTTCGAGGCGCTTACTTTAATCCCCGTACAAGATACATTGTGCACGGTGCCTGATTATACTCGTTATACCGCAAACGCCATTTGTTGCGGCACTGTCCGATTGCGCTATACCATTACAGATTCGTTTAACTGCATTTGCCCCCGGGACTTCCGGCTGATTCCTATTGTGTTACGCTATTGCCTTACTAATAAGCTAGACAGTAAGTTTCCCCGATATTGTTTATGAAATGTATTTCGTAAATAGTACGTAAGTACGTTTAGAGAAATATTTCGATATGAAGATAAAACGTTGAAGTAAAAAGTAATAAAACAAATTTTCGTAATGTCACACATGACTCTAACAATAGAACGTCATTACGATTTTTCGATTACTCAAATGGAGATGAATGAGAATCGCTTGAAAGTACGAAACAATTTTCATTCATTCCGAACGCTCGGTACCAATTGGTGCACAAACACATTTCAACGCGACTCTTTTTTTACTCGTTGCACGATCGACTGCCACATAACAATACAGCAGCTCGTGGCAGCTAATAGATACGTTTATCAGCATCCGCGCACGGCGCGAGACAAATAACGCACTCGTATTTCGTGAAGTACGAACCTCGTTCCGTTTTCCTCCCTAGCTATACTACCGGCGAAACTCCGACGGTGGTTCTCTCGTCCGTGCGAAGCGACGGACGGGGTGAGAAAGGGAGCAAAACGAGCAGCAGCGCTTGAGTTATGACGGTCGTGGCCCGAAAATATTTTGCGAGCTTTATAATCCTCGGGAGCGTTTCGTCGGGACGAAAGATGTCTACATATAAATACGAAGCACCGGGTATATAAATATATAAATGCGGACGCGTAGGGAGCGGAGCTACCGCGAAAAATGTCTCGATGGACGTGATACTCCCCTCTCGCCGCCCCTAAACGCCGTCTTTCAGATAGCCCGGGAGCGCATTTATATGCAGAGTGCACTTTCCGAATATGCATAAACCTCACGAGAGAGAGCAGAGGGCAGCCACGTAGGTACTAGAAATTCTCGCGCAATGTGCCCCGTTTGTAAAGTGACGGTACCGCTTAAAGGTGAGTGGAAAAATTGATATTCGATATATATTTATATATACCTATATTGCTGTAATATATACATACTATTTTCTGAATATAGTCTGAAAATTATTGTTACTCTCTCGATCAACGGCACTGCGCAGAAATTTTAAATTGTCCCGCGAATCATTTAACTC
This sequence comes from Temnothorax curvispinosus, assembly GCF_003070985.1. Taxonomy (NCBI): domain Eukaryota; kingdom Metazoa; phylum Arthropoda; class Insecta; order Hymenoptera; family Formicidae; genus Temnothorax; species Temnothorax curvispinosus. The sequence continues at coordinate 732,669 of NW_020213430.1, read as the reverse complement.
TCCGTGTGCTGCACCGTCATTAAAAAAACAGTAAGCTTACTCGATAATGAAGAAGAATGCTCTGATTTAGCAGAGCGCATGGTCATTCCCATTTTCCGCGATATTTATTTAACGACAGTCGCGAGTTTTTAATGCAGAGTAATTGCGTTACGTCGGTTGAGCGAATATACGCACGCAGGGCATAATTGAAATTTATTTACGTGTAATTTAATAACCAATTCTATTAGCTCGTCTCGCATGGCTTTGTAATAGTCCGTTTTACCTATTTGGTAATTTATTCCTAATGTTTCGCAAAGTAACTTATAAAAACGTGCTGATAAAAGGATTATCTACAGAAATAAATATACATAAGGTAGAAATATACATAGGTATTATAATTAGACAATTATTATCTAAAAAATTCAAACCTACATGTTTAAACTATTTTAAGTTGCTGACATTTTTAGAATTCTTGTGCAATTTTTATTCCCAATTTTATTTTGCAATATTGCAATTATACATATTTTGCAACGTATGCAAAAATTTCAATAAAAATGTCTATAATTTTATTATATATTATGTATATTTAATTGTTTTATTTACAGGATGTTTTCTGTATACAAGTAAATCATCTGGCGTAATCTATTATTCCCTGTCTTCAGGTGCTAAAAAAACAACTTGTTTTTATCATGTCAATTCAATCATCCACGTAATTAACGTCCGTGTAACACCCTTGTAGCCGACGCGGACGGTTGCGATTTATGGTGATCGCGCTCACGTATGTCTTAACTGGGGTGTAACTATATCGTACCTTCGATTGATTTACTTATCAAATTATCCAACCGGGCCGTGAAAGTATCACTCTTATCGCGACAAGGTACACTTCGGATTTAAAGTTGAATACATTAAGCGTGAGAGAGGCTTCGAAAATTATCGTTCTCCCCAAAACCGCGATAATTCTAAATATGCGCGAGCGAGAGAGAGAGAGAGAGAGAGAGAGAGAGAGAGAGAGAGAGAGAGAGACCGAACGAGGCGCGCAAAATGGCTGTAATTTGATTTAACACAAAGACCGTGGTATCATCGAGCGGATACACGATCGCTCTGCATTAGTTTGGAAATCAGCCTCCGACGAAATTGGACATAATCACTACCGTCCGGCAGTTAAATCGATCCTCTCGTGAGAATGAGCGTCTTTAAAAACCTTGGCGTTCTCATAAAATTATAGGATTTCTCTCAGGCGGGTCCCTTAATATTCTATCGCCACGGCTGGGGCTATCTCCCGCTGTCGTCGTCATCATCATTATGTCATGTGCCTAAAAATTTCTCGAATCAACATATATTTGCATATTCAGAGGGAAACAGGCGGACCAGGCGCAGCCGCGTTTTAAAAGACGCGTCTTTAATTTATTTTCTCGCCGTGCCCTACCTACGGGCGCACGTATACGTCGCCCGAAACTGGAATGAAATCAGGAACATGTTCAACAATGTACGCGGGACCCAGGATTTATCGTTCCACGTAGGAAAGCCGGTTCGCGAGAGTGACACACGTTTCGTTCCTTCCTGGCAGGCGTATTCGTCTTTTCGTGAATTTATTCCGCAGTTTACCGCGCGGTCGAGCGCGAGGGTTCTCTCTCTGCCTCCCCGCGCCCCCGAGACGTGGATTTCGTCGGTAAGCGGAACGTAGACAAAACTACTTAAGCACGGTACGAAGGAGAAAAGAAAAAAGAGAGAGAGAGAGAGAGAAGGGAGACGAGAGATTGGACGGAGATTTCGAGCGCGATGGCCAAATCCAGTTTCGTATCTGCAGCACGAATTCCCTGTCGGAGGCGCCTCTAAGTAGCCGTAGCTCATTTCATGCAGGGCGGTAATGGGTTTTCGACTTCTCCGCACGTGAATGCTAAAAACGTCTCTCTCCATCGTGCGCGCTGCGCTCATTTACGCTTGACGATGGAACTGTTACGCGAATCGTTTCGCCGCGGTGGAAGCCGAACGACATTTTATCGGTATCGCGTACTCGATTAAGAAAATAAAGGGTGACACTACAATCGTAATAAAATATATCCTTTTTCTGAAAAGAAAATTTTTTCGTGCTACCCTTTTCTCGTTGAGATTTATATATAATTACTAAATATAACAATATTTTTTTTTTAGCAAGTTAATTGCGGCCCTTCGTCATTGTCAATTATACAAGATTATGTATCTGAAAATGTAAACACGTTCAAACATAACATCGCTTAAGGATATATGCATAATGCAAAAACCGATACCTATAAATTGTAATTGTTTCTACTCGTATACGTTAAGCACACATTATGATAATTAACCGCAGAAATGTGTGTTATGGATTATATTGGGCTTCATAAAAAAAACTCACAAACGGTCATTGATTTTTAACGAGGCGCGAATACTCAACTTGAAAACGTCGAGGTAATGACATCTTTCCGCGAGGCGCGTGTGTACATGACACGACAACGCGGATATTTAAATACCGACTATAAACTGGTCGGTCAACCGTGGCCACTTTAATGCCGAGCGCTAGCACGACAAATATTAACAGCGCATATTACGAAAGACTCGTAAAACAAAACGCGTATGCGCATATATGCGTGAGTACGTATTCCGAACTTCGACCGGTCGGACTGGCTCTAAAAAGAGTCGTCAGGAGAAACGATATTTGCATAAAAATGCCGTGTGTTTCTATCTGCGAGAAGACGAATGTATATTGAAGAATAATACACGCACAAAGGTTTATACAGGGTGTCTTGACTAATACTTCGATGGTGTATTTTATAGAGATTGGGGTCGAAGAGATCCTAATATGATAAGGTCGTGAATAATTTTCGAGTTATAAACTCGATATATTATAGTTGGTTATTGACGTAAAATTCGCGTATTCAGATCCGTCACTAATGTTTACGCGTACCGATCTATCCATCCATTTTAATTCTCCGTATTCTCGCAGCTCAAATAATATTGACGTTTATTGCTCAATTAATTTTGTATAAATAGACACACACACATAGCCGTGCTTATTTTTAATACATTAATTTAACAGTATAGATGAATAAGCTATAAAAGATTAAATAAAATTGTCGTTGTAAGAATAAATGTAATTAATAATCCAATTATTAAATAAGCCAATATATTAAATGATCTACTTATTAAGTACCTAATGCAATTTCGTATACAATACAGGATTAACCCAATCGTTTTTAGCTCATCCATTTTAAGGCAATGGTTCTATGAGATATTCAGTAATATTATTCTTATGCTATTAAAATAGGTACATTTATGTACATATTTTGCATATCTCGTAACATTTTCATGGACGTCAGATTAAAATAAAGTATTTATCACTCACCGATACGACGTGCAATAGAAATTGATGTAAAGTGCATTTATCTGTAACATACAAATATATTCAAATAAATAAAGCGGCAAAATAGTTAGTATTATAAGAAATAATTATTTGCATAAAAATAATTATAAATAATTTACTTCACAAGGAATAATTAATGAATAAACGATAGATTATTTACCTTGTAGTTGCTTTGCCGTTGCCTGATGCCTCCTAGACCTCCTCTTTCTCTCAGATTCTTTTGTCGCACTCACACAATACGAACACTGAAAACGAAATTAATTACAATTTTATGTGTGCTCTAATAATTAAAATACGATAATCGCATGGCACTTTGTGCTGCATTCTCGACATTAATCATACATGGCGCGCGCTTTATTACCAGTAAAAAACGAAAAAATATACGTATATCGTTCTGATCCTCTCAACACGCGCGAAATGTAGCATCTATTACAAACGTAATGCAAATTGTATATGCATTACATTCTTCGATACACGCATATATTATTAATGATCGGTGGCTAATGGTTTTCTCTCTCTCTTGTAGTTAAGTTGAAAATAATCGCATTTTCTGACGCTTGTTGCGATCGTGTTTCGTAGGGTAATATACGAAGAAACGGCCCACTTGCCTGTTCGAGTTCGCCACGCGAATGATATGATAAAGTGATCAAGTGATGTTTACATAGCATATCGCGCCGTACGCCCGCGCCGCAACAAAAAATGAGTGCCGAGCGTCGCACGCCAGCAAAACACCGCCATTACGAAATATTACAATGCGTCATAGAATATTAAAATAATGTCAAATATTCTATTCAAAATTCTACTCGCGTTTCTAATTAATTATCAATAAATCGTTTACGTATCGGCTCTCTGTTATTTAAATTAATCGATCCGACGATCCATCGATTCATTTCTTACCCCGCGTTCGAAGATCAACAAATTACATTTAATTCCAAGCGTGGCACGAGATATTCGGTTTCATACATCGCCAGGAAAACAACTGCCGTCAGCAAATATCATAAAATATTAATTTATAATTCTCCGTTGTCTCGATTTTAATTTCAATTCTCTTTTAAATCGAATACATCGCACATTATATTGCGATAAGTAGCGATAAGTAGATATGCTTAGGAATCGTGGGAATTAATCAATCGCGCGTGTTGAGGATTACTAGCTATTCGTAGGGAATAATCGGGTTCTCTCCTAACACTTGCCACAACAGCGTTTCGCGGAATAACAACGTGATAATGCATAGAGTGCTTCGCGTCGCTAACTTCCTGCTCGATCGTCACCGTGCGAATGACAACATACAGCGGCTTTGCGTACGCAGCGACGCGTTATACGTTGTCAAAACAAGCCCTAAAGCCTCCAACCTGACCTATATTTTATTTTATATAAACATTTGGAATTCTAATCTCTAAGTAAGATGGATAAATATTGCAAAGCTGCATGGGAGTTCTTCTATGTAAATGTGTATATTAGCATTATTCTATTTTAATAAGATTTTTGATCAAATCGTATGCAAACGAAGGCCGAAGAAGGCCAGACGTAATAATTAATACGATCCCTCTCTTTTCTTTCTTCATCGTTCGTTCGCCAACTCGTGGCTAATGCAATCAAAGATACATGCTAATGCTGAATCCGATCGATAAAACTTATTATGCGATCGTTCAACTGTCACAACAGATCGCTGATAGAATTCTGCTGACATCAGAAATGTTACAGACCTATTTCTCTCTCTCCGCGACCCAGTACATCTCAGAAAAGATGTCAGCTGTCCTATTCATTCTCTTGCCGTCAGTTTGATTAGATCGACACAGCTGGTATCTCTAGCTGAATAGTATAACCCGTACCATTTGTATGAAATCTAAATAATGAAATAAATTTATTTCATAAATAATTTTCTCGTTTCTAATGTTTTAGATTGATGTTTTTTGAATGTTCAAGCAATGCTTCACAAGAAATTTCACTAAAAAATTTTGCGACACGAATTTTAGGAAACGAAAAGTGTAACTAAAATTCGACCAATAGGCGTACGGCATTGGCAAGACGGCTCCTTCTTTTGGCACGGTAGTAAGTTCGATTTTGCGACACGAAAAAGCGACACGAATTTTGGGAATCAAAAAGTGTAACAAAAATTTGACCAATAGGCGTACGGCATTGGCGAGACGGTTCCTTCTTTTGGCACGGTAGTAAGTTCGATTTTGCGACATGAAAAAGCGATACGAATTTTGCGACACGAATTTTGGAAAGCGAAAAGTGTAACGAAAATTCGGCCAATAGACGTACGGCATTGGCGAGACGGCTCCTTCTTTTGGCACGGTAGTAAGTTCGATTTTGCGACACGAAAAAGCGACACGCATTTTGCGACACGAATTTTGGGAAGCAAAAGGTGTAACGAAAATTCGACCAATAGGCGTACGGTATTGGCGAGACGGCTCCTTCTTTTGGCACGATAGTAATCGATTTTGCGACACGAATCTCGAAAGTGTAACGAAAATTCGACCAATAAGGCGTACGGCACTGGCGAGACGGGTAGAGTGAAAACTGCGTGTAACACATTTTCGAGTTGCGGCCGGCTGCGTAGAGTGACTAATACCGTTGTATTGTTTTTGTATTAATTTCAGAAAAGTTATGGCAAAGCTCTTACCTTCAGAAGTCTTACTTCTAAGGCGCGTGGCGACCACGCGTTCATTTTTATAAAATAATTTAGAAATTCAAAAAGACTAAAAGAATTGCATTTAAGAAATAAGACGATTTGGCATATATGATTAACTATCTATTGATATAATCTTATATAATTATTTTGTGCACATACATATATGTGTATATTATATTAAAACACCAGAAAAATTCGATAGGCATTGCAGACGGAAATATTCTATAGCAGGAAAAAAGGTTTACTAGTAAATGTGGCGGTTTATTGAGATCTCTTACGTAGGAAAATATATTCTGTACTTCTAGAATGTATTACCGAATTGCTTTGATAAAAGAGAATGCGCATACCATCTGTTATTTATGTTGGAGAAAAAAATTCAAAACTTTGCTGCCGCGCCATTGCTGCATGCCATTGAAATCTCGATATTTTAGTTCTGAACGTAAAGATACAAAAGCTATAAAAAGATCCCATTTTATGTATTCAAAATTTTATAAATGGACCCTGACAGCTTCAAATATTTGCAAAGAACCATTTGCAATATTTATAGCTTTCAAGAAATCAATAAAAATCGTCTAAATCATATCAAGCTATAATCCCAAGTCATTAGATATTCCGTGTATCTTTTTATCGCTTTTCTTAAGAAATAAGATTATGTAAGTGTAAGCATTGTAACGGCATATAATTCCCTACCAAATACCAAATTACCAAAAAAAAAGGAATTTACTTGAAAAATCTCCTAAACATCAGACATTTATTACCACGCAGGTGCAAAGGATTTAGCAATTTCGCGAGGCACGGCAAGACGGCGAGAATGAAGGAGAAAAGGTCGAGTGGTTTGTTGGCTTCGACAGTTAATCCGGCGCCTAATATACAGGGGAAATTCGGGGCAGCGCGTAATTCCACCCCTTGGCAGCACAGGCGGAAACCATCCTTTCAATCTCCCTCGATCGGATATATTCTCGAGCAGAGAAAAAAAGGAAGGTTAATTGGTCCGGCATTGACGGACATATCGGACGTAATCCAGACGGGGCCCCGTCTACTTCACGACGTCGTGCGAAGAACGTCACGGCGCGGTGATTGCTCCGGCAATACACGTCTATTTCAGCATTCGTGAAAAGTAAAACACGACAGCCTCGACAGTATTTTTATTTCCATTACATTGGCGAAAACGGAATCGATATGTGTTCATGTCATACCATTCCCTATTACTGTTTCCACGCAGTTTCCATATCTGCAATGGGCACGGGAAGGTAATAGGAAGTAATAATTCGCTTACACATCGAGCACGCAACATTGCTTAAACCGCACTCGCATTACACATGGCATAAATAAATTCCGCGCGTTCCATCATCACGCACGATTATATCAGTATGTTTCATGACGTTAAATGTGCAAGAAATACGCAAGTCAAAGAGCACATTCGTTTATTATATATGTTTGCCATATCACCGAATGAGAGTACGTTCCTTACGAGAATCGTACAAAATTGTCAATGCTCCCGACTCGTTTTCCCACGCGGGAACGCATCGGAGAACGCGGGGAACAAGTTTACGCCGCGCGGCCGGACCTTTGACCGCGAAGAACAATAAAATCTGTGTGTATCGTTATTATTCCCATATTTTATTTCGAACTGCTATTCGCCGTGTAGCTCGTCGCGCAATTTATACGTAAAACCCGAGGCAACTGTTCGCCTAACACACGCGCGACAAAAATCTCCCGTAATCACCGTCGAAAAGATAAATAACTGGAAAAAATATTCCCAGAGCGTGAGGAGAAGGGAATCGAAAAATCCCAGCTCAAGAGATATTCGCGAGCAACGGAGAGGATCGATTGCGAAATGTATCGGCGCGCGCGCATCATTTATTATTATTATTATTATTAACCTCCGATCTCTCTCTCTCTCTCTCTCTCTCTCTCTCTCGCCTCGACTCGTGTTAGTACCATGAGCGAGCTCGAAAAGAAGAGAATCACCCCGCCGCGCCGCGATGTAATTCACAAGTCGACCACGTCCATATGAAATGCAAAAGGAACATTTTTCGTGACGATCGCTGATGAGGAAACACGATCCTCGCAGCTGCGTCCCCGGCAATAAAGCGCATCGCTTTATAATGACCGAATCGAGCAATTACGTTTCCCGCCGCGATTACTCGCTTGCCCAAATATCCCGTGCCGCGCCTCGAAAAATAAGAGACCCCGCGCTCGTTCCTTTTTCACTCGGCACGTGTCCTTAGCCCTGCCTCCTCTCGACTTCGTCGTTCGCTTACTCCATACCGGTGCCGGTGTCGCCGAAACAAGTTTACGAGATCTTCGAGACAGCGGGCTGCTCGTTGCGAGAGATAGGATCGCGATCCCTTAATCGACCGCTCGCGATAAGTCTCGTGAGAGCCCTGCTGTCGGCAACCTGTTTATTCTAATTAGCAGATACAAGATAAAAAAGAGTGAAAGGCGGGAAAAAAATGTATATGCACATATGTACCAAATGTCACGGAAGGATATCTGATAACAACTTCCTTCTAAACTTTTTAAATTATTCACTTTTTACATTAAAGCATTTGATCCTGCACAATAATTATAGTTTTATTATTCCAGCTGTTTGATTACGACTTAGAATCGAAAGCAAGAAAAATCACTTATTTCGATATGTATTATAAAAGAAATTACGCTCAAGTTTTCGTTTCTGGTACTCGGTACGGATGCACGAACGGATCGGGAATGTCTTGAAATCCGTAAACGATCAGCGAGCTGTACCGACGGGCCATTAACGAGTCATAAAGGGATATTAGCGTTAGCTGGTTAATTAATGCGACGCTTATTAGCGTCCCTGTTACGCCCGATAATCGCGAAAACCAATCACGTCCCATCGCTGTGCCGGATCGGTAGGCTTCTTCGAGCGTTTCGCGCTCGCGGCAAACCATCTCTTTGCGGCGCGGCACCGCTGCTTTCGCACGTATAACGTATGCGCGCGCGTATGCAACAGTCGTGCTCGTGAGTCGACCGACTCGTTTGCATGAGTAATTATTAACGTCCCGAGGGACAAAAGGCGATTTTCTCTCCCGCGGCGAGCCGCGACGTCGACGCGAGGCGACACTAGAGGATTCTCGAGCGCTCGTCTGCCGCGATTTATAGCGACTAGACACTCGTGCGCCGTGTCTATCGCGATGAAAAGAGTAACCGGACAATGAAAGACCTCACGGGCTGTTCAACTGGCTGCGTTGTTAGTCCGGGATAAATAGGAATCGGTTGAAAATTGAATAGACTCGATAATTTCATACTTACGCACCGCACGTGCGCGCACAGATCCTCGCATTTAATCGTGAAAGTGCGCGTTGCCAGGCGCAATTTGCGAAATGCGAGCGTATTAAGTAAAATCCATCCAATGCGCGATTTTCGAATCGCACATATGTTAAACGTGTGCTGATTTACGAATAAATTCGTTGAATGTTTCATGAAACGTAGGATTTAACTATTTAACAGAAGTATAAAAAATTTTTACGAGATAACTTGAAAAGGTAGCTTTTAGATAGATTTTGTAGCTTTGAATAATATATTCTCCCTTGCGTCGATTAAAAAGTAATTAGCTATAAAAAGTATTGTAAAGCTAATTATATAATAAAAATAATTATTTTAATTTATCATACTAATTGCAGAAAAAGATCATGTTGCATTAACATGACATGAAATTAATCGTATCTTATTTTTCCTTCACAATCAATGATATTTGCAATATGTTTAGTTTATCTCAATGAACTCGCATAAATCGGCAGCAAGGTGGTCCGCCAACATCGATAGGTTGCACAGCCAGTGCAGAATATTTATTTCAGATATGTATACGCGGTGGATTTATTCGATACCGGGCGACTCGGCGAATGACACGCATCCGGACGAACAGAAATCTATTAAAACCTGAATGTTCACAATTCTCCCGTGAGTCAGTACACTGGCAGGGGATTTTCGAGTGGGCGGCAAGCGAGTTAGCTTGGGTATCGTGCTATTTGTTCAACGATATTAATGACGCGTGTCCATTTCGCACGCTGAATATTTTCACGAGATTGTTATGTAAAGCACATTACTTGTCGATATTTAACGTATTAATGGTCTCGCATGCTGTAGTCCCTAATTTAAAGCATAGAATAATGCTAATTAAATATCTCTCTCTCTCTCTCTCTCTCTCTCTCTCTCT
>NW_020213430.1:690716-722483 GCF_003070985.1 Temnothorax curvispinosus | reverse complement strand
TCTCTCTCTCTCTCTCTCTCTCTCTCTCTCTCTGTCAAAACTTGCCTGCGCATATTCATAAGCAAAATGTAACACGACAACGAATCACGTGCAGTTTGTACATCCAGAAAACATTAGAGGTGAAATGCTAAATCTATTTTAAGTTATTATTAAACGTTAGGATATATTCGTATGCAAACGAGGTGCGCAAATTTTTGCGTGACCTTCAGAAAATAGACGAACAATGGAGCCGCAACCACACAGGTTAGCTGTATACTCTGAGCAAATATAGAAACCCATCGTTCGCCGTTCCGTTACATCGCTTTGAAAGGAGTTGTGAAACAGCGATTGTGTGATTCTTCTAAAACAGCGCTGTAGTCGTATAATCCGTATAAATTATCATTTCTCGCTATATTATGCTGGAACAATTATTCTATCGAGACTTTTCTTTCATCTATCTTTAAAATATTGTGTGTAACGATAAAAAAATGCAATGTACCAATTTACACGACGCGAAGGGTAATCGACCAAGTGTTTCATCGGCATCGGCAATTAAACGGCGAAAAAAAAACTTTCGTCGACCGGCTGGCGTTTCTCAACTCTTCCCGTCCATCGCGCGTGTTCACACGAAGCACCGAAGAATTTCGTGCTGCTGTTGCTCGAGCATCATCGGTTAGTGGGAAGCTGCCTCGTAATAACCCGGCGGAGAACCGGTACCACGGCGATCCTGGTGGTCTCCTCTCTGAGAGAGGAGTCGGCGCACGTCTCGGGAATATTAGAAGCAGGAAGAATACGAAGTGTTTCGCTGATTACTCGCGCGGCATCGACGACTTCAACATCGGCACGGCACGGCGTCTTCAAACACGATCGTACCGCCAAAGTGGAGCTCGGATCTCGAGAGCGATCGCCTATTTATGTCGAGGCTGCGTTACATAGCGACGAAATCGATTTTATCAACCGACTACGTATACGGAATTTTTAATTCCTGATTGCGTCATTCTTCACGGACGTGTGATCAAAGTAACACTAGAACGCCACAACATTTCCCTGTCTCCGTAGCGATGCAAGATTTCGTTACAGCAGAGTATTAGGTATTCTGAATTCTTACGTAAGCTCGCTGTTCTCATTTTACGAACGTATCAATTTTATAAAAAATCACGTACGACGTATTTTAATCAGTTACATCTGATTGTCTCCAATGAGTTCAATTGGACACCACGTATTCATCAAAAAAGAAAATTATTATTCGACAAATTATTATCGTCATAATAGATATCAGATATTCATATCCAGTCTATGACGTGTAACTATTACGTATAATAGCTTTACCGCCGTGCAACCACTGCGATCGATGGCATTTTATCAGGACTCGATTTATCGGCATGCGGACTCATGGTGCGTTTTCGAGAGCCACCGGCTGAGTGCTTTCGAAAGTGACCACTCTAAATGAGGCTTGTGTTTGCAGTCGGCTTCAACCAAACTTGGTCCATATGTAAATGATAGAATAGAAAATCGAGTGGTCCGTTCTTCGATTCCCATTAATCCGGCGTTTTATCATGACCAGACATTCTTTCTCTCTCTCTTTCTCTCTCCCTCTCTCTCTCTCTATCTCTATCTCACTCTACGTCAATCATCAAATTTAACGTTAAATATTCACCGATGCGATAATGCTTATCATAAAAATAAGTGTGTATAATAATTACCTCGTAAATAGTGGAAACTACAAACTTAACAAAAATTAATTCTATTTTTTTCGTGATACGCTGTGCATGTTACGTCATCAGAAAATTATTTCTTGTCAAATAGAATAATTATTTCCAAAGATGCATGCGATGTTTCACGTTATGCTACACTGCTCGCATCTACGATGTTTCCCTATAAGCCTTCGCGCGAATAAATCTCGCTGCATACTGCAAACCTTTTACGTCGACAAATCAATCGATCTTCGTTCGCGAAATTCGACACCGCGACGTCATTCGTCAAACGAACGCAACGCTAAGTGCAATTTAAATCCGGGCGCGCGGTATACAAAAAAAAAACAAGAATAAAAAAGAATGAAAAGGAAAAGCGTGCAGAAAAGTAAATCAGGCTCATATCGCGACGCGGCTGAAACGTTAAAAAAAGTCGTGGTTTTAATTTAAGCCAGGTTTACGATCGCTCGACACGAAAAATTCCGCAACAAGCGCGAGGCACGTCGCTTCGGTGTTCGGCGCGCACGAGCGCAGAGCGGAAATGAGCTTTTTATTCCACACGATAGGCCGACACGTCTTGGTCCACCTTTGTGAGCGCGGCACGGTAATTTTGCACAAAACATTAAGCGCGAATTTTTCAATATTGTTTTTGCTTACAACGCGGCTCAACGTGCCGCCAGCGGGCCGACCGGCCAATTCGCTCGGCATCATTATTACGAGAGCGCAACGTTACCCTCGGACCCGCGCATTTACGTTACGTTTCATTGTTCACGGACTACCGTTAACCGTCGCCCCTGCCGAGACAGCGAGAAAGAATTTATCTCGTGAAAATACAATAGTATACGACTGCCGTACCGGCCGCAAACTCACGACACTTGCCGACGAGAGCGCGCACTTTTGCCGCGCTTCGCGGAACAATTGATTGAAACGTATGTAATTTGCGCGCGACGAAACAATCGGTCGGAGAGTTTATCTCTGACAAAGTATGCATTACGTTGTACCGTGCCCCTATTCGGACAAACATCGGAATTCGGAATATACACAAAACAGTGTTCGAGTTATATCATATCATTCTATTTCTTTAATTAAACGTGAGCTATCGGAATGCTGTATATATTTGCTTTAGAAGGCCAGATGTTAATCGTAAATCTTATCAATTAAAAGCCTGTAAACATTGCAACGCTTCGAATGTGTCATAAATCAAAAGTTATTGGTGCGGCTAATAATTAGAAGTAATAGTCGCGGCAAATATCTCCGCAGTCCGGTTTTTCTCAAGGGGGAGGGCTCGTTAATAAACACGTATCACCGTAACACCGTAGCACCGATTTATTCAAATTGCGCGCAACAACGACGCGGCATTCCTGTGGATCGTTGACGTTGTTTTTATACAACAAATATAAAGCGATCGTCAGTGTCTGGATATTCCCCATCCGGTGTCATAAAAGTACAACGTGCATTCTGATTTGACATTATTGGCAACATTATTTGTAGAGAATCGAACTTTCAACGCAGTACGAGTACTGTATAATCGCGGGTCAACGAACAGAACACCGATTTCATTTAACATTTCGGTTGCTCGTAAAATCGGACACCGCGGAAATCGATGCCGCGGTCAATTCCGCACACGGAAAATTATATTAACGACGTACGCACGAATGTCATCCATTCTGTGGCATGGAATAAGCAATCGTGCCTCGTGGGGTTCCCACTGTTTCATCATTGGCGCGACGAATATTTTTACCTAGAGGCTTATTACGAACGAAGGCGAGAGAAAGAGGAAGAGAGAGAGAGAGAGACTGCTATACCCGCATTACGTGACTGGCAAACTTTTATTGCTAATTATTTTTCTCTGTTTATGAGACCTCTGTTACGGGATCTTCACGTTTTTCCATCCGCACACGTAATCGAGCGTGACAATAATAAAAATTACGCAGCTGCCATCCCGCAGCTTCTCGTCTTCCCCGTTCGTTCGGCATAACCGCCGAAGTAACTAGTTTACTATCTCGCGGACGCGGCGCGTTTATCCCACGCTCGCAAGAGAGAGAGAGAAAGAGAGAGAGAGAGAGAAGCCGTTAATCTCGACGTATAATCCCTCCATTTTCGTGCGAAATAAAATTTACATAGAGACCGGTCGCGTGTTCTCACCGAGGCGAAACATAGTCTTGTGTTTCCATTACTTCGCGACGTACTTAAAAAAATTCGTCGCGACAAGAATCGCATTTATCTCTCGTCGCGCGCGTCCCGCATGACGATAATATCCCGTGGTGGGAAACGAGTGTGTTACTTACCCCAAGTAGGTGCAAATACGGCGTATAAACTATATTTCAACGTATAGCAGACGGGGAAAGACGGTTTTAAAATCGCCAAGTGCCGCCGTGTTTGCTTACCGTCATGCGCCGCGTACTCTTCACGACACAAGCGGAGGCGCGAAACATCCACGATGTATGATAATTAGACGTACTTAAAGAAAGCTTATTGAATTCGTACTAACTGCAGTAGCGTCCCGTTGTCAAGCTGGATAATATTGGCGTACTGCCATTTCCGCCGTGACAATCACAGTGGGACAATAGCGTTGCATCGAAGTATTAGAAACACATATACTTCTCATTCTCATGTTAACGACTGATTCCTATACCCGTTATTCAATTTTAGAACAATGTGACACTCCTCGATGAAAATAAATTCTCGAGATACTTTAACATATCCCTTTCATACTAGCAAACAAATCATAAAAAGACGATGAGCCATAATTGAATAGAGAAGTTATCTTATTTTTACCATCTTTTATTCGAAAAGAACAAGTTTTACAAGTAACTGGCTTGTAACCGCCATAATGTTTTTTTCGATGACTTCTTATGTCCATGGGAAATTTTACTCGCACAATTTCACACGAACAAACATCTCTCGATATTATAATTCACAGTCGCGCACGTTTACGTACGCGTTCCACCGATTATATACCGAAATACCGAACGCTTCGAGGCTCAAGATGAATTTGGGAGAACATTAAAGCCAGAGCCGAATTCCTGTCGTTCGCCGACACCAATAACGGATGCGTATAACGACAGCCGTTTAAAACTCGGCGTCACACGGTGGCGTGCATACGGACTCACTTCGTCGCACGGACGTGCTAATTAACAATTAACAAGGACGAATCGTTTCGACGGCGCCGACCGACAAGTCTAGCCGCGTGTTTATCTGCTTGTACGGCTCGTATGTATATCAGCTACCGATGCGGGTATAACGACGTCGTTATCGTCGCGCTGATCGCCGATCGCTGTGGTCCCCCGCGATACCCTATAACGCGTTCTGATTTCTCGCCGATAAAGTGAATGACAGTAAAACTGGTACGACCGAGAGCCAGACGGCATATACATATATATGTATTATATATATATACACATATATCTATATCTATATATATATATATATATATATATATATATATATATATATATATATATATATACGGTAGCGTATACGTCTGACAGTTTAACATGGTACCTTGCGTCGAACTTACGGGCGCGCGGCGCGGAGCGGCGACGCGACGGTCAATTGATGCCGAAATTGCCGTTGCTGAAACAGAACCTGATCCCATTCCGACCAGCCACCGAATTATTCGACGAGAACGCGAAAATCTTGTCCACAGTCTTCTGTACATCATGAAAAACAAATGTATATTTATTAAGTGTAAGTCTAACAATACATCTTGTAAAATATACTTTATTAACACATTTTTAAAGTATACGTCAAAAACTTAAAATTTATATGTATTATATTCTGGTGTCATCATTCGAATAATGAGAATATATGCTCGTGTTGTTTTTAATTTATGTTCAACAACGCTATTCATGTAATGGCATATTTCCATAAATACTAAGATTCCGATAGCACCTTACACTTTCCTTTTAAAGTTTTGTCATAAATCTTGCTTTTTGGCTATATCGAATGAACGTGGGAACGAAAGTTCCGAAAGTCAGATAAAGTATCTAAGAGTCAATAAGAGAGAGCCGATAGCCCAACACCTCTCCTATTTATTCAAGAAAACCGGAAATCTGTCCATACGATATTATATTACAGTCTTATATCTTCGCTCAAATTAACTCGATCAAATATTTTTCTATAGAGAATCTTTGATTAATTATTTTAATTCTCTGTCACCTGTCACCTCTCCTTCCTCTCGTTAAAAGTAATTTTGTTTTTGAAGCTTTAATGTGCGTTTTAATCATCTATGTATAGTGTGTGTACAAGATTCAGCAGCAATTTATCTTACTTCTCATTTTCAATTTTCAGTTGGCAATTATATCGCATTCAACGAACAACGCGTTAATGCGTTATTCTCGTGAAATAATTACGTGTATAAATTCTCGGATACAGGGAGAATTGAGACACGTGTAATCCTACTCCCGAATGCATAATCTGTCGCGCCGATTACCCCGTTTATTTGAATTTAATTAATTATAGCTTATGCCGCCGGATTTGTTTGAATATCCTTTCGCGAAAACGAGCCAGGCGCCGCTGGGGCATGCTGTGCCGTGTGCACACGCGAAAAACAGAAGTCCGCATTGTTGTTCGGTTTTAATACTTCTGTCAATAACGCCAACAACCTTTTCATGTCGGGAACGTGCTCGTCAGAGTGTTCACAGCTTTCAATGGCTGTCTCGATGAATCATTTTGCCTGATTTCAAAGCATAATGAATTCACATGTTTATACGTCACGAATGCGAAAATAAATTGAGGAATGCCAGGACTCATCCAGCGCACGCACGGCCCGATACTCCGAGTTCTCCATTAAAAATGCGTTATTTCGATTAAGCAGGTGCGCGTGCATCGGGCGTGTAAAAATTCGCCGCGGTCACCGCTGCCCGCGCCGTCGCGTCGTCGCCGCCACCACCTCTCGATAAACAACACGAGTGAATGCGTCGCGGTTATCACGCTCCGCGTATCCATCCACTGCCGAATACCAGATAACACTGCATAAAGCCTCCTCCACGGCAAACACGTGTCGCTAATAAACGTCATCCCAGCATGTGCGACGAGAGATTGATTCTATTAATACGAGTAATTACCGAGTGTACTTGGCGCCGCATGCATAATGTAATTTCGAGTCCATTCCTCTCTCTCTCTCCTGATCCTTCCCTTCACCTCTTTCTCTGTCTCTGTCTCTCGTTCATTACCCCGCGAGCGCGCTTTTAGCGCCGTATATTTAAAATCCGATTTCATCCGAAGGCTCTCAGCCAATCTCCCTCGCCACTCATCTCGCCGCGCGACTATTTGACCGCAAAAAAAGTTCCCGACTAAATTCGTTTGATTCGTACTTGCGAGCTACATTCAATCTAGCGTGCGCTTCCAACACCGAGATCAAGTTTATTTTATATTTCGACAATTTCGCGCGCCGTAAAATAAGCGTGATTATCGTCTACTGATCTCCCCGCAAAATTCTTTCACGTGCAATACAACTGCAGTTCTGTGCGAAATTATATTATGCCCTCGTAACTGCGTAATTCTTCTATTTAATTAAATATCTGTCTTACCATCCTTCTCTCTTATCTCCATTTCATTGTAACGACTATCTATTAATGTCTCTGATTTCACTAAACTATTGTCACGAGAGAAAAGTTTGACTTAGGTCCTGCGTACAATAGAGCACATATTAGAAATAAGAATAAATATTAAATATTAGGAATCGGAATTAGAAATAATAATTAAATGTAACGCACAATAAAAAAGAATAAAATTTAAGATATAAATATAGGAATATTCTACATTTACATATTCTAATATTTAATATTTATTACAAGAATATTCCTATTATATATCCTAATATTTAATATTTATTCTTACTCCTAATATGTGCTCCATTGTGCGCAGGATCTTACATACAAATATTCTCTAGAATAATCTCGTTTACGCACACGACTCGCCGATCTCGAAGAGTTTCTATCACAGCTCTTCGCTAAAAATCACCGCGCTCACGATCGTAACTTTTTCTACAAAACACAATACTGGCTGTAGAGCGGAGGCGGTAATCGAATCCTGCGATCTTAAAGCGGTTTCCTTAAGTAGAGTTCGATATTCCCGAGACATACTACTCCAATCATATTAAAGACGATGTCGCCAAGGGAGAGCGACGATGAAGTAGGAACGAGGGCCGGGGCAGGATCGGGGCAAGTAGGCGAAACAAAAGAGTGAAGGACTGCAGTCGACAAGTTATGCAGAGCCCCTGGAGCGTGCATTTGACTAAGCTCTCGGCCCCTCTGCCTCCGTCTCTTCCTTCTCATCATCCTCTTTCTTCTTTCTCTTCTTTTTCTTCCTCTTCTTGCTCGTGCCTATATCTTTCTTCTTCTCGCTCTCATTCTACTTCAGCTGCTTCTTCTCCTTCTTCTCCTCATCTTCTTCTTCTTCTACTTCTTCCTTCTCCTGTTTCTCGTGCTCGCTATGGCTGTGACTTTATCTCGATATAGCAGCTTCTTTCCAGCGGCTGATTACGTATGCGCGAGAGAGACAAGTCCAGGCTTATGAAAGTGCAAGGTGGATGAGTGGGGGCTCTCCACTCCGATGTCCTTTCCACCTCCGGCACGGAAGAGACGAGAGGCAATAAATAAGACGTACTGAATGTAACCCAGCAAAACCTCACCGAGTTTCTATGTACGCCGAGGAGAAGAGAGAGAGATATAACTTTTCTAAATATATACATATATATATATATATGTATGTATATAGAATGTATAATATATATATAAGTATATGCACATATTGGGCGTAGTCACTGTTGCACGCGAATCGAGTTTCAGCAGCTCGTGAATGCGGATCATCCATTGAAAAAGTGTTTCTGGCGCAACGCCTAAGAAATCGTTCTTAAAACCATCTTGAAACAAAACTGTTATAATGTTACTAGACATAACAGAATATTATTCAAAAATCTTCCGTCTTTCGGAAAGAGACGTTAAGCCGTTGGTCCAAAGGGTAAAAGTGAGAAGAGAATAGTATTGGTATAGTAGATTGCGAACCCTGCAAGGATATGCAATAAATTACAAATTTTACAGGAATTTTTTATTCAAAAATCTATATATATAAGTCACGTTTGTCTGTCTGTCTGTCTGTCTGTATGTACGCGAACTACTCATTCGTTAGTGGACCGAATTTTTACCAAAAGTATATGAAACAGGGGTAGAATTTCCCGGAAATGAAAATGTCGCGGCCAATTTTTTGTTACCGATTTTCTGGAAACCGGTTCTAAAATTTTTTCAAATTTTTCGGGAAATAATTGACCGAATTTAAAAGAATTATATATGAAAAAAGGGTAGAATTTTTCGGGGAGTGCTATAAAGTGTACAATTTTTCGTTACCGATTTTTTTGGAAGCCGGTTACAAAATTTTTCCAATTTTTCGGAAATTAATTGACCGAATTTTAAAGAATTATATGAAGTAGGGGTAGAATTTCCCGGGGACTGCCATAAAGTGCATAATTTTTCGTTACTGATCTTTGGGGAAATCGGTATCAGAAAATTTTCCAATTTTTCGGAAACTAATTGACCGAATTTCAAATAATTGTATATGAAGTAGAGGTAGAATTTTCTGGGGAGTGATATAAAGTGTATTATTTTTCGTTACCGATCTTTTTGGAAATCGGTTACAAAATTTTTCCAATTTCTCGGAAAATAATTGAATCTTAAAGAATTACATATGAAATAAAGGTAGAATTTCCCCGAGATTGCTATAAAGTGTATAATTTTTCGTTACCGGTTACAAATTTTTTGAAATTTTTCGAGAATTAATTGACCAAATCTTAAAGAATTATATATGAAATAGGAGTCGTGTGTCAAAATTTTTTTAATTGTTGGAGGATAAGTTTAATTTTTTATTAATGAATTGATTTTCTTGAAACCGGTTACGAAGTTTTTCCAATTTTTCTAAAGGGGTTTTCGAACTTTGTTTAAAAAAATGTAGGTACGTGATTGTTCTAATTTCCTCAAATTTTGAGATATTAACTGAATTTTTTTAAAGATAATTTTTCGTTACTTTTTTAAAAACAATGCCCAAATTTTTCTAATTTTTTGGGGATGGCGAAGATGTGTATAATTTTTTATAACCGATTTTTTGGAAACCGATTTCAAAATTTTCTAATTTTTTGAGGATGGCTACGATGAGTTTATGGAAAAATTGCTAATAATAAAGGGGTTTCCGATTTCTGCTCCAATTTCCATAAATTTTGAGATATCAAGATAAATTTTTTTTATGGATAATTTTTTGTTACCGATTTTTGTGGAAACCGGTTACGAAGTTTTTCAAATTTCTCGGGAGTTAATTGATCGAATTTCAAAGAATTGTATATGAAATAAAGGTAGAATTTCCTGGGGTTTGCTATAAAGTGTATAATTTTTTGTTACCGATTTTTTTGGGAACCGGTTACAAAATTTTTCCAATTTTTCGGGTATTAATTGACCAAATCTTAAAAAATTATATATGAAATAAGAGTCAAAATTTTTTTAATTATGGAGGATAAGTTTATTTCTTTATTAATGGATAATTTTTCATTAAGAATTGATTTTCTTGAAACCAGTGCCAAAAGTTTTCTAATTTTTTGATGATTACGAAAAAAGAAAATAAAATGGAAGAAAATAAAAGGGAGTTAATAATGGTGGGTCAACGGAGAGTGAAAACGCGTGAGACAGAAGCAAAAATAAAATTTAAAAACTTTAATATAACACTTTTGAAACATTTGACAATATGCTAATCTGCATCCATTATATTATCTATTATTTTTTATTTAAAAAAAAAGAATTCGAAGAAATGTAGATTAGAGTTTGAGAAGAAAGAATATCAAAGGTGCTCCTAATTAATGAGTGAGTTTGGGGAGAGGGGAATAGATTTTGAGCCCGCGCGAAGCGCGGGCGAAAAATCTAGTTATTATATAATCGGTGACAACCGAGTAAAAAATAAATTTTAAAAACTATTAAATAAATTTCGCGACTTGCATAATACGCTTTTTTAAATCTTTCCAATATCTTATAAAAATGTTATAATATCTTTTGAATAGACTTCCCTCATTACTTAATAATAATTACAAGGTTCTATAATATTCAACGTTCAACGTAAATTTCAGTTTTTAATTGTCTTTAATTGCCCGCATATGAAAAAGCCAGTCATATCCATTCCACGTCTACGTCATGTTATATTAGAATTTTACCGAGGATGACACGATACCTTGTATAAATAATATATTCTTAATCCTATTTAAATTCCATTTTAATTAAATCCTTACATCCATATAATTCAAGTACAAGTATTTTCGTTCTTATCTTTATGTCTCCTTATCCACGTCACGTGTCATATTACACTAAATTCCGCAATCATGTCTGTCACGCGAATGGAACAGATTAATAACTTAAGCGACATCTACCGCGAATATCTTAACGTTAATCGCCGTCGCAACTTTGATGTCTGAAGATCGCGTGTATCCAATTTCTTCTAACAATCAATCCTAACTCAAAAGGACTACGAAGTCAATTAATAATATTCAAATAGCGGCAGCGCGCGAGATATTGTTACACATCTGGATCAACGCTCGTATAATCGTGCCCAATCGGGCGATTTTAATCGATGGCGCAATCGGCCTCGCATCCGCCGAATCATATCATCAGAACTTTCACTTTGGCCGCATTAATAATATCTGGCTTCCTAAGTGGCCGTAAGGCCGCTCATTAAAAATTACGACATTCCACTGCAACGATAGGATGTCATTAACGAAATCGAATTACAGCCCCGACTTCCCGTAGCCGCATGCCGCATGGCCTACCGCCGTATGGTACGTAGGTGTATATGAACGCGAACACAGATAAATCGCACGTCTGCAAGCACACGTGAATCGTGTTCCGATATATCAAATTTTAGTGCATAATATTTTTCCTAATCCACCACTCTGCATCTTATAATCACGCGAAACATGACGATATTTTGCTTGTGAGAGGGAAAAGTAGAAAAGTGAGTAGATGCTAGTAGTAGCCAAAATGAGAAGATCCCTAAGAGCTCGATAATCGTTAATAACTCCTTCCTTCTCACCCGCTCATTCATCTCTATACTCCTTTCGTGAAAATCCTCTCTCTTCTCTCTCTCTCCCGACTGATCTTAAGAATTCCCACGAACGAAGAAATCCCAGGATCGTCGGTGAGGTACCTTAAAGGAAGAGGAATCCGCTTCTATCGCCAGTTCAGCTCTACCCGTATGCTTCTTTCTCTCTCTCTCTCTCGTCAGTCCTCTCCCTTTCCGGCTTCTTCAAAGATCGAGATATTCCATCCCTCGGAATTAATATGCACCGACTGGTTAACATCGAGCGAATTCCCAGACAGACACGTGAATCCAAGGGGATTCGACGCGCACCTTTATGAAGGTGCTTCGGCACGAAGCACTCACGCGGATAGGCTCTCCCATTACAAAGCCAAATCTTGTTCCAAGGAAGTTCCCTAGTGGTTTCGCTATGGTATCACATCAAAGAGGATTAGTATTCTAGTAATGTATCTTCGTCTTATATTTTCAAGAGGCGTGGTATCGACAAGAGCGTAACATATTGTATCTTCATTATCAAATGTCACTCTATGTATGAATAATATGCATTTAGGCCATTTTTTATACAGCTTTACATTTCACAAGGTGCACAGGTATCCAATCGAAATCACATACGTGGTACGTACTTTAAGAGACAAAACTGGACCGCAAACACTAAGTAGTTAATATACGTCAGGCTGTAATCAGAAATGCTACTCGCCGACCATGGGCACTCATTTGCACACCGTATATTTCATAATTTATATATCACTTGGAAAATATCTCGTACGGTCTGGCAAGCCGAGGGATCACGATCAGGCGCCGACAACATTTCGCCGAGATACAAACAGGTTTTCCCCGAGAACTCACAATCGCTAAAAAGTTCTTAATTACACACGAATCCAAGCGACGCGGGTGAAAGGCGAGATCGCGACGCACACCGACAATGGCGATCCGTAGGGGGCCTATACGAAATTACGATCGTTATTCGATCGACGCGATGACATTAAATACCGCCGGCGAATCGGTAATTCCGCGGGAGGAGATCGTAAACTTCCTCGCGCTAATATCCGAGGCAAATCATCTAGAATTATTGCGGCGGCCGACGAATCATTTTCAACCGTCGGTACCGGATCGTCGGCAATTTCAATATATTTCTCGGGATTACAAACACACTCGGAGGGACTCATCAATTTTGCATTATCTCACCGCCCCTACCCCTGAGCAAGCTATTGGAGGACTGATCGATCGTTGCGGATAATCCACATTACTTGCTCGGGGCTGACGTGCAGAACCACCCGCCCGGTTACACGGAAGCCAGATCTCACTGTGGTAATTCCAGTAGCAAGGTCAAGGGCGATAATTACAGTTATGAAAAACGACACCGCTGCATCGCGATATCCGCTGTCCAAGGATCGTTATCGCTGTATCTGCTAACAAGCTCGTTTTTCATCAATTACATCATATACGGGAGATATCATCAGCTCGAATTGATTCGATAAGAATATATTGCCTAGAATTATGGAAACTATATCAAAATTGATTTTACAGATTATGAAAATGATTAAAAAAAATATGAAATTTATATTCAATTTATAATAAAAAAAAAAAATCATTTTAATTACACCTGACATGACGTGATTAATGAAAAAGAGTGCATTAATATCATCTTGCATTTGTAATGGTCACTCATTGCAATAATGATTAATGATAAAATAATAATTTTATTCAGATAGAATTTATTTTAGCAAGACAACTTGTTGTAGAAAGAATTTATAAGTTGTCCTCGCAAATTATATACTACGCAGAATTTCAGCGACTTCGGTCATACTGTAAAGTTCTCATTTCTCATAATGCAAACTTTACAGAGTTCTTGATTCTTTTATTTAGTTAGACGCTACGTTTCGTAATTAAATATAGTCATCCGGGATATTTTCTTTCTATGAATCAAGCCGCGGCAGACTGTTTCTCAGTCTGTTGTTGATTGTGCCGAAACACAAAGTCATTTCGTTTTTCCGTTGTTTTGTATGTACTTGGACTAGTTTCGCACAACTGTCCCCACTCCTTTTTCCATCTCCTCGGTCTTTATACTCTTTATCCTCCACACCTAGTAATGAACTTGTATACAACGTATCGAGAACAAGCCCAAAGACAGACAAAGCACAAGGCGCAAGAGAGGAAAGAAGAGGAAAGGCATCGTGGTATGGATAATTAACACGAGCCGGCTTCCCGCGGCTCGTGCTATATTTGCTCGTGCACGAGACGAGCAGGAAGCCAAGGCCAGAAGGCAACGAGATGGCGAAACTGCTTCCCATCATTGCGGCATGGCGAAAGTGAAATTAGGGATGCCCTGTAAGGATATTTATAAAAGGGTTAATTAAGGGCGCGCTGAAGCCGAGCGCGCTGAAGCCGGGCGCGTTCGAATGGCTCAATCGGTTCCATGGAAGGTCTGCTACCTTTTTGCACGCCGTATACTTCATATTTTATAGCGCTCGGAAAAATATCCGTTCAAACTGTTCCTTTTCGCCCGCTCGTAAAAGTACAAGCTCGTAAAAACGCCCTTTTTAATACGCTCCTCAAATTGTCTCTTTAATGCTCGCAGAAACCGGATTAATTCTCGCGAACGCGCCGCGCTCCATAAAGTCAAGAACCGCTGCAAGAAATTCTAATTCCTTTAATTGAATAACTAAGCTGATTAGAAACGAGAAATAAATTATGGACAACCCTGATACTTGTTTTTCTCAGTGAAATTAACTGTTTGTGGGTTTTCTAAATTACCGGCATATTAATTATTTCATTTGAAAAGTAAACTATCCTTTCCCTTCTTTTTCTTTGCTCTATTACATACAATGATGTGTAATATAAATTTAGAAAAAAGCTAGAATGGTAAATTCTTAAACAAAACCTCCTTGCACTATTTAATAAAAATGGACAATATGTTTTTAATAAAATTATAAACGCTTATTTCTTTTTTAATGCTTTATACTTTATATATCTTATAACAAATTTTCGTAAAAGTACTTACTGAATAATTACTGAATGAGTAGGTACTCTGTTATTAATGACATTTTTTGTACTTTATCAGTATGCAAACACTTATGATATCACATACACGCGTCTTCTAATATTCTCGTATTCGTATTCTCTAATCATTTTTGGCATTAATTAAATGTATTCCTGTAGTAATGCGGTAATCTCATGTTACGCAAAAACTTCTTAGTACCGAGTTGTTAATAGGCGTGTCGTACAATCTGGTACTCTTAGCCCTAGAATCCATGACTGGGGTCGATTTCGACCCCAGGCGAACTTTGAACTACGCTCCTGAGCTAGCGAGTGACATTATCGACTCAGGACCTGAACCATAATTCATTTCAACTTTCTAAAAGTAGGGTTATGTCGGGCGCAGCGTTAGTTGTTCGCTAGCAGTGAAGTAGCACAGTCGCAAAGCGGGCGTGGGGTCGATATCGACCCCAGTCGTGACTTGCCGTTTGAGTTTCGTCACGGTAAGCTAATTTTATTTTTTTGCTAGAATCAATATATATCATGTATTATTACGTAATCTGAGCATAAATAGTCATAAATATTATTTAAGACGAAATATCACACAATTTAGTCGGTAAAAATCCCGTTGCCTATAGAAGATTGACATTTCGCAGAAAATGGCTGGGCGATATAATGTTTCATTTTTTTCATATTTTTTACTATTTTGTATCAAATAAAAATGAAATAATACTTAAAATACAATTTTTTATGGTTTTTTCATCGACTTTTTCCGTATTTCAACTTTGCGAATTTCTTCATCTTTATAGTCCCAAATAAATATACTTTTTGAACAGAACATAGCGATGACAATTTTTTTCTAATAGTCTAATGTGTCCTCTTTAAAACCCCGTTTGAATTTTTAAAATCGGTTGATTACAAAAAAAGATACAAATTTTTGTTTAAAAAAAGAGGTTTTTGCTGATTTTCTGCGTTTTTCAGTCTTTAAATGGATTTTTCACTAACTAAACTTGAGTAAAATTAAATTTACCGTATACCATTCTCTTCGTTATTAAAAAACGAAGAAATTCATGTAGGTTTAAAGGCCCTTTATTTCTGTAGGACCGGTTTTACGATCAAATAAAGCGTGGGGTCAATATTGCCCCCAGTCATGGATTAGAAGGTCAAAAAAATGAGTCATGGATTCTAGGGTTAGTATACTGTCAGACTCTCATTAATAATGCCTATTTAACTAATTTCCCGTTACGCCCCGATAGTCCAGCCTACTTGGCGCTTAAACTTCGTTTGAGAATCGTACACACTGCCTACTTTTTCCTCTATATATATTTACATATATATCTTTATTGCGCAAAGCAACATTACTATATAAATTGAGTATATCAATTAAAATCCTTTAACGCGGATAATCGGCAAATGAATCCGACGCGTGCGAAATGAGAACTTCTGTTTGTCAGTGTCAGTATCAGTATCAATTAGCCGATGCGAAACGCATTGCATTGTAAATTATCCTGTTAATTACGATCGTCCTAATTAAGCAGCCGAGATATCTATTATCCACCGCTGTTCTGATTGGTGGTATTCCCTCGACTGCCATCGCTATCATGCAAAGATTCCGTACCACTAAGCTCGCTGTGCCCATCCAGAACGTTGCCGCAAGAGAGCACACGCTCTCTTCTTTCGTAAGCTTCGTTGATCTTCATCATCCATCAAGACGTCTCGCCCGTTTTCGCCACAGCGTCACGGCGTTTGATCACGTTTCAAAGCTGCGTCGCGCACAGATCTTTAATAAAGAACGGGCGAACTGGCGTCGTCATGGTGAATGTTATTCCCAGTATACATACATGCGACTGACGACGTTAAGCCGCGATCCTGACCTCGGCGGAGCACCGTGACGACGTTCTCGTTTCCCCCGCCCTTCCCTCCACACGAACGTCACGGGAAAAACGGCGACTCTTCCGCGTAATCAGGTGCGAGATACGATCGAAACTACGACACACTCGTAACCGGAAACGCGCGTTGTAGTCTCGTCGGCTCTTCGCGCGAAACGAGCGTCGAACGTGTAAAGAGACAAACGCGCGAAATGCTCGTAAAGCCGGGGGTCTTTCTCTTTCTCTCTCCCTCTCTCTTTTTCATCTTTCATCCTTTTCTCGCGAGAGACGGTAGTTTTGCTGCGCGCGGGAACGAAGACCGACGCAAATCTGGACGAGCTGACGGCCCGTTAAATACACTGAACACGAGGAGAAGCCGACACGTCCGAGTCCGCCGGCGATAAAACCTCTCCCGGTCATGAAAGCCGTCTATCGATAAGCGAATATTTACTTTTGACGAACGGCACTTGTGCCCCGTAGAGAAAGAATTGTTTGAACAGGACGTTGGATGGTATCGGGCTCGGTAAATCCTGTTAACGAAATTCATGCTTTTCTTCGCGAGCGTGAAAATATATTTTAGCGTGCACCGAGTGTCGAGATAGTTTGGCATTTTGCCTTCTGCGCGAGAATATAAAAGTAAAAAAGAGAACATTTGATATCTGAAGACTGGTCCGACGCCTTCGTTTGCCGTCTCTCCTCATTTTTTTCTTCTTCTTCTTATCTCTCTGACATTGGCAAACTGTCAAGCCTCTGCATCTCGGAGATAAAGAATTCACACTTTCTCGGCGAAAGAAATTCACAGTGTCGTATTCTCGGCTGGCTGAAAACGACGAGTGTTTCCCGTCGAAAGACGACACACGGAACGTCGGCGTGACGCGTTTTCCAGCGTTTCCATATCTATTACTCTGTTTCCGCGAAAAAGACGTTCAATAAAACGAAATATTGTAATATGTCAGCGATATTTGATTTAAATGTTTACCGTTGGCTAAATCCATCACGATTCTTTCTTCTATTACAAAAGGAAGTTTATCACGTTAAAAGACAATCTTAATTTAATGATCCAAAAATAGATTACTAAAATTGCGGTTACATTTCAATACAAATGTAATTGTAATCGTAATGTTAGTAATTGATTTATTTTAAAATAAGAGGGAATTAATTATATACAGGGGTATTATGAGCTAAATAGATTATCACCAAGCGGAAGTCGCGCAACTGCAATGCAGAATTTAATTCCAGTTACTAATACAATAGGCCTAACGCCGAAGAGGCGTTCTTTCTTCAATAGAATCCGAGAGACAAAAGAACGATTTTACAATTACATCCGGGAAAAATAGCGAATGCTTCTATTCATTAAAATCCCTTGAAAGTCGATTTTCTCGGGAACCAATGGTAGCCACAAGAGAGATTCGACTTTTCAATCAACAAAACTCTTTCGCGACTTCTGGTGGAACAATTGTCGGCAGTCGTTCTTAAGTTTATACACCGCCGTTTTAACCGGATTGTGTCGCGTGCAGTCTATTCGAAATAATTCCACGTCGCTATTCGTCTCGTACTTAATCTTCTTACTAACTTTTGACGAAGATATCCGAATAATCAAATGCACTTTCTCAAAATACAACATTGGTATTCATAAACAAGTAAAGTATGTATATGAATATTAAATTGACGACTTAAAGACTATTCCGCGTTTCTAATAAAAAATACATTTTCATTAATCTTTTCTCGTCGGATAAAGAAGACCATGATGAGACAAATGAGTTGCCTGTATACGAAAGAGACATAGGTCAACGACGATCGCATTCTGATTTCACTAATCAATCATCGATATGTTTGCGAGACTCCTGTGAAGACGTGCCGCCGCTGTTTATTTAGTGTTCGAGCTTCGCTTTGAGACGAACTGACTCGCCCCCGTTACCACGAATTCCCATTTCCATTACCAGAGATTCGTGCCCGACTCCGGTTCGTCGGCTCTACGCGGCCGGAGGTGGCGTGTCTATCTAGATGGCGTAGAACCGACGAGTAGAAATTCGTGTACCGCGGAGGACCCTTAATACTGGCGTTTCCCAAATTTACTCAGGTGACGAGGGCCACTAGAAGAGACCGAGAGCAACGGAGCGGAATGGTAAATGGCGAGCAGAGAGAGGGGTTACTTGGATCTCACTCGATCCATCGATCCGTGGAGACCCGTCGTGACCCTCCACAAACTGTATCGCGACGTCGTTGTCGTCGTCGATGCCGTCGACATCGTCGTCGACATTCAAAGGCTACACTATCGAGAAACGCCGAGGACGGCGACGCGCATTGAGACTTTGAATGGCAAAGCTATTGCCATCGGCAGTGAACGATCGCTAATACGAAATACGCGGACTAAGATTTCACTGATCGATGATCGATCAGTGACGTTTATATACGCGATACGACAACGAGAACTTATGGATCAATCACCTCGCCTCATTTTTGGCTTTTACACTTCATATCTATGCCATAATTGAATCAAAAAGTTTCGCAATTTCCGCGTTTTCGATTCATTGTGATTCCAGCGATTCTCTGTATAACTATGACGGACTGTCAATATAACGTTTCAATCATCAAACGGATACATCGCTATTCCGCCAATGATAGTAATGTATTTCATTACAATTTTCATTTGTGTAACACAATGCAATTGTTTTACATGACTATACGACAATCGCAATATTGCAGATAATGATGCGTCCGACATGAAACGTATGAATTATTGTAACAATGTTATAATAGCGTAATTACAATTATCATGTTATCGTTACAATTAGGCGATCCACGTTTCTACTGATAATACGGTATATAAATACGGTATACACGTGTGACAATACTAAAAAAATACATGTTTAGATAAATGTCCCGAATAGGAAACCATCCAGTCAACAGATGCGGTTTTCATTCCAGTAATGAAAAATGGTAACTTACGTCAACCAGTCAAATTACAAAAAGAAAATATAATAGTACGAAATACATGTGCATTTGACTCTCTGTTACATATAACTGCACATATGATAGGCATGGATGCAGAATATAAACGTATATTGTACAAGATATAGATGGCACTTTCATACAGTTAGTAACAAAAATTGTATCTCGAGGAGAAATAACAAAAAACAAATACACTGAAAGAGCATCTTTTCTTATTAATTTGTCATTATTTCAACAATCGAATTATACCAGACGTTTCCGATCGTTAAACGTCATGTGTAACGCTGCCCATCTAGCTGAATATACCTTCGCCTCGTTGTCTAGTCTTCGTAGAAGCAAAAACTAAAACTTAATTGTAATTACTATAATAAAAGAAATTTCACAATAAGTATTAATGTGAACGCTTTGTTATACAAGACGCCACTTCAACACATTCAAGACGCCATTAACGATGCTATAATATCAAAACAAACTTGCGTATGATGTCACAATTCATGTCAAATTATAGAAAAATATAGTCCACAAATCATAATAGACATGAGTGTTTTGACTGACAATAATTACTTAAAAGACAAAGGATTAGAAGCTACAACTTAAAGTTTAGAAAATATTGCAAAAACCATTACGATAGATGACAACAAATACATATATGTATATGTATTAAGAGGCGTCAACTATATGTGCATGTCATTATACGGTATTTTTATTTACAAATGTTTCATATTTTATGAATACAACGACGTAAAATTAAAAAGAATACAAGTGTCCCCTATATAAAATGTATGGTAGTGCTATAAATGCATAAATATGTTGAGAATTATGTGAGACTAATTTAGAAACTATTTTAGAAAAACCAGAACTCCGATATTTAGACCAGCGTCTCACCTTGTTCCGTCATAATGATTACTTTTCAGATAATATTAATTTCTTAAAATATAACCCAAAAATCCCAATGCTCGGAATTAACTCTTTAGAAAATGCATAAATATTAACTATTGTTCTCTCCTATCAGGAACTGTAGAACTGTTGTGGGTCCAAATAGAATTGTAAATAAAATTTTGAATTTTTAAAAATGATGTGTCAACTTCACACCGCCATAAAAATGTTGAGAGAACTATACTAGAACTATTTTAGAAAAGCTATGATATTTCGACCAGCGTCTCACCTTATTCCGTCATAATTATAACTTTTCGAGCAATACTAATTTTTTAAAAATTATACAATAGTGCTAATGCTTGGAATCATTTAAAAAATGCATAAACACATTGAAGAACTGTACGAGAATAATTTTAGAAGAGTTAAGACCCTTGCACAATAAAAAATATAAGGAACAAAGAACAGATATTAGCGATTAGAAATAAGAAATCAGGAATAAAGCTGGTGTAGCATTAATACACGGGTTCCGATAGGTTAAAAATCTATTGTCTATATTATTCTTTGTTTCCGTTGCCTGTATTTTTCATCGTATTCGCATCCAACTTTATTCTTGATTCTTTAGTCCTAATCGCTAATATCTGTTCCTTGTTCCTTATATTTTTCATTGTGCGGAGGCCTTAGAACTCCAATATTTCGGCCAGCGTTTCGCCTTGTTTTGTCATATGATCATTTTTCGGGCAGTATTAATAAATTTAAAAAAAAAATAATATGCCATGTTTTTTGTTAGAACTCTTCAGAAAATGCATAAATATATTCAGAACTATACGGGAATTCTTTTGGCAATCCCAGAACTCCGAAGAATTGTTCAGCACAACTCAATATATGTGTTTCGTTATGTTCGTTACTTAATTATAATTGATATTTTTTATTTTAAACAGTTCTTTATATAACTCATCTAGAACTATAGATCTTGCGAAATCTGATGAGATATAGCGAGGAAACTCTTATAAGACAAAGTAAGACGCTGCGTGAACGGCCGAAACTATTTGTTTAACTTATACAGAACTCTATAACTATTAAAAATAAAGCCAAAACTCTCAACAATTAATGAGTTTCCAC
Organism: Temnothorax curvispinosus; assembly: GCF_003070985.1. Classification (NCBI taxonomy): domain Eukaryota; kingdom Metazoa; phylum Arthropoda; class Insecta; order Hymenoptera; family Formicidae; genus Temnothorax; species Temnothorax curvispinosus. The sequence goes on along the minus strand of NW_020213430.1, from coordinate 700,954 downwards.
GAAATGATACGCCAGCTTCATGCACACACACTGGAATAAAAACGTCAGCTTAATCATGCACCTTTTAGAAAATTCTATCTTTTAGAAAATTATTATCGAGCAGCTTAACAGCATTCTATTACTTGTTACCACACACGTGTCTTCTTTCAGGCGATAAATTTTGTTTCAGTTTTCTGTGTGCTACAAAACATATTTATACTCTACCGCAGCGAGAGCGCGCATCTGTGGTAACTTCAATTTTCGTTCTCACGATTTTAACGACGTACAGGAAAACATGCGTGGTAAACGATTTTAATTAAAACCCGCTGGGTTTTGTCGATGGCACATTAACTAGTGATTAACAGCGTGACTCCTCCACTCGTTTCTCCGTAATGCCTCTTTTTTATAGAGCGTAATTCCGAATGAGTCTTTCTTTACGAGAAAATTAGTACCCAAGCTCTTAAATGATTCCGATGACCCGAGAAGATAGCTTGTGTTATTTCAGAACGCTTTGAAAAAACTCTCAAATGGCTTCCAAGAACGACCTTATACGCGCACGACATAATAAATTGCACAATTCTTATATATTGCTAAAAGATTAAGAATCAAAACTGAACAACATAATAAAATATCGAAATTGTAAATTGTACTGTATGAATTGCGTAATACCTTTAGCATTCGTATTTACAGTAAAAAAAAAAACAAGAAATGATTAATTAACAGTAATTGGCATCAATGTATCATGAAATAATGGGATTTCGTTATGCCTGGTACAATCACACTTGTGCCGATGTTCCGATGCGGCGTGTACTCATCGAGAACGATGCAAAGCATGAAATAGATACTCGCGTACCACGCGCGTGTTTAAAAAGCGAGATGCAAAAGCGCACGACATGAAAGGGGATCAATAGCCGCATTAACGTTCTCTGACGGGTAATTAGCGGAGATGCGAGTTGAATTACCGTATAGATGTTGGCAGGTACCAAGTAGCTTTTCGAGCGGCCCGGCGATGTAAAAGCTTTCAACGAGCGGAGCGGCAAAGCAAACATTGGTTACAAATGGAAGGCCGCGCGTTACCATTTTTCCCCTCTCGCTTTTCTCACGGCGGGTCCACACCCGTCTTTCCTCCTCTCTTATCTCGCGCCGCGCTCACCGTGTTGCTTTATTTCTCTCGCCTTTGCCGGCCGAGACCTTCATCTCTTCGTTTAAGCGAGGGCACGTGCAGCCATGTCTTCCGCATATAAGGGGATGGCACACTTTCACGATCTCCTCTTTTTCCAAAGGACGCGCGCGAGAGCGGCTCACAAGGACGAGAGGAAAACGATCTTGACGACAATTTCATTTCCTCTTATTGCCAGCACGTGTCGACGATTCGTTTATCTGCTATCGTATATCGAGGACGCTCCATGTTTCACACGTTGCCGCGGGAGTATATTAATCTCCGCCAGCGAGACAGAACTGTCGATATATTTGTCGGCAACGTTTTCTTGTCAACGTGAGAAAACTTGCTGTCAAAGCACATTCTCGCGTATAACAATTTACGTTTAATTTTCCCTTAATTTGTTTTAACGAAACTTTTAAACTAATTTTCCATAATAAAAACGATTTAGAATTTCTCGTAATAAACACGGAGACTCAATTCCATGGTGGAACTTTATCGTTTACCCGCGGTGCAATTACATTTGATGTCAAATTTAGGACTAATCCCTATGTTAGATAGTAATCGGCTCCCCAACGTTGATTGCCCCCGCGTAATACCTTCCGTTTCCGCTACCCTGCTACGATAGAGCTCGGCACAACCTGGCATATCCAATTCACCAAATACATCGCCACAGTATATCCAAAGTTTGGCCACCAACAAGCTTCAATGAAGTTTCCATATTTACGTAGATCAAGCGTTTAAATTTTACCCCTCACGTATCATCGTTCACATATAACGGGAGTACTCAGGACGATATGTATATTTCAAATTTTATCTATTTATCCATCTATAATATCTGTATATATTTTATATATGGATGTTATAAATATAAATCTTGCAAAGAGAGAGAGCCACATAAAATTTTAGAAAATTACGTCTGATATATATTTGTAAGTAAATTAAATTAATTTTATAAAATGGTTTCTAAAATCCTTTCTCGTTTTCACGTTCCTCGGGAACGATGTATAACATTCTATATAATTGCGATACAACGGAATACCCATCGAGCCCTGGAAAGGATTTCCATGTTCGTGCAAAACGATCGTATCGCCACGCCGGATAGCGGAATCGGCGGAATGCGCGCATCGCGCGCCCACTTAAAAGTCACGAGGGTATACACGCGCGGCAAACGTAAACGTATTATAAACGGACGATAAATCGAGGGTCCCGTAGATTATCCTTGTACACGACCTAGCGGGAGAACTTCATTACCGCTTCGTTCGGTCTTGCATAAACCATTTAACTCAAACCTCCGCGGTTTCTAGGCGGAGTCGACGCCTCGTACTAAATCTGCCGCTAAGCGAGTTCCGGTTCCAGCGCGGAGATTTACGTACTCCGGAGGCAAGCGGCACTGGTACGTTACTTACTCTCGTGTTCCCTCTGCGAGCCTTCGCTCTCCGCGACGTGTACTCACCACTCTATCCTTAGAGGTAAGACGTAAAGAGGGAAGCCACTTATATATATATATATATATATCTCTCTCTCTCTCCGTGCGAACGGCCAACGTCAATTTCGTGCGCGCGCGCGTAGCGATTTACTTAGGGAACGGCCAACATTAATTTGTACTGCGGAGTGCAATCTTGTACTTCGAGAGTATCTCAAAGCAGAGATTGATGGTAACATTGTCCAGCGTTAGTCACACATCTTTCGTTTGGAAATATTCTTTTGTAATTTGCACATGTTCAAAAATGCATCAAAAAAATATAATTAAAATACATTAATTTTAACGCATATTTTGGTGAATAATATCAGCAGGTAAAAAGACATAAAAAATAGAAATTTATAATTGGCCATTTAAATAGATAATTTATAATGTTAATAAAGAAAGCGAATCGTCTTATTCAAAACAATCCAAATATAAAAATCCAAAAATTACAGTTTCTTTTTTTGTTCTTACTTGCTCTTTTAAACTCGAGAAGGAGTCCGCGTTTGACCTCGTCTAATTTTTGCTACGTCCTAAATCGCTAAAGGAGCTCGAGCGAATAAATAGCTAACGCGCCCCTAATAACCTAAATACGAATAAGTCAAGAAATACACAGATTGAAATATTATCTAGGACAATGGAAACATGTAATAACATGTATGTTATCGTGCACATATTCAAGAGAAATAAAACTGGTACAGTTTTAAATTGTATACCAGATCAAAATTTTGCTTAAAATAGCAAAATAAAAATATAAAAAATTTAATTTTTAAAATTACACAAAATAGGGTAAATCAAACGATGAATTTTAATAAATAGTATTAAGATGTCGAAGTCAATAATGCGTGACGTTTTCCAATTCAATTTTTATGATAGGTAAATAGATTATTGGTTCTCGAACAAATATTATAAAACCAAGCGATTCCGTGACATGCCAAATACAATTTGCCTCAATCTCTAAGAAATGGTTTCCTGCAGATGTGTATAAGAAGGATCTCGAGAAGGATCAAGTCTACTAGATTACAGCTTCTAATTCCAGAAAATGAATAGCGTCACGTGATAATCTAGCATATTTAATTCCTGTCTTAAGGCGGAATATCCAGTCTCTCGAAAAGCCGCGCGGCATCGTCGACGTCACCGTCAACATCGTCGTCTTCTTCTTGTTCATCGTCTTGATCGTCGTGGACGAGGGTAGTCACAGCATGTTTACACAATGTCAGCGCCCGTGTTTGCTCTCGACGCCTCGAATTTCCCACTCTCCCGTTTTTCCGATTCAACAACCAGGTCGAGTTCCTTCGACCTGGTTTCTAAACTGAAAATGGATTTCAGATGCGCTGTATTACCGCGCTCTGATTGTTAATGTCTCGACGACGGATCGATGGCCAACAAACATCACTCGTGACGATATAAACCAAGTTTTTACGACTTCGGAACGGCAGTGTCGAATTTTACAACATCATCGTCCTATCACAGCAGAATAAATTGTAAACTTTAACTATTTTCCAACCGGTGAAGAAACATCATTATACGGCTATTAAAACCCCAATGAGTGACGATTAACAAACGTCAATTTCTTGCGTTCTATTTTATCCTCAATCGTAATTGTATTCTGCTATATTTATAAGCACATATCTCATCTTTATCTGTATTTATCTTCCTATCTTTTTTCACAACTTATGTCAACGTAAAAAGATTTGAAATCCGCAGCTTACCGTCTTTGGGGAGGAAGTTATCAAGTACAGGTTATCCTTGAAAATCCGTAAAATAGACTCTGTCTGTAAGCCAAACACGTACACCTAGCTGCGTCCCGTAACCTTAACGGAAAATCGAAGATGCTTACCATAAAGTCCTAAAGCCCCAAATCCCACGTGTCCTGTCGCCTCTACCTCGGCCAATAAGATTGAAAAAGCATCATAGCTCTAGAAATCTCTCACTATCCGAAAAAGAACGCAAAAGTGAAAAAGTGAGAAAGAGAAAAGTCTGATACTATCTTTTCTCATGAAATATTACAGCAAAACTACGTTTTACTCAGGGTGTCCAGTACCTATCATTTCTAACAGCAAAAGGGATCATCAAAATTTTCTATCTCTGTATTTATAAAATTATTATAACGTACTGGATCCATATAATACTTTATATAATATAACAAATAAAGATGTACAAAAAAACAAATTAACCTTATTTCCTCCAACGTTTTTTCCGCCCCTTTAATCCTCCAACCATGCACTTTCGAGTCTCACGTGTTTTTCAAAATGTTAATAGCTTTGAAAAATTCTCCAAAAATTATTATAATATCTTTGTAACTTCCACTAAAATTCAATGTAAATAACATTTGGAAATCATTTATTTAAATATTTTTTTACAACAATTATATGTTGACAAACACACGTTACGACTCGTTTTACTTAAAAAATCATAACTTACGAACAAATTGACGAAGCTTAATGATCCAAAACGCAAATTAAAGCTAAAAGTAGTGCGAATGAGAAAAAAAATATGAGATAATTATTAATTAAATAAGAATACTTAATTTCGTCGCCGCAAATTTGGTAATTTTTAAATGGTACAGAAGGACTTTAAGGACTTAAAAAATGTTAGAAAAAGAATCTCTAAATAAGAAAAGACGAATTTGAAGTGTAACCGAGAGTGTGACAGACATTTTTTATGTAAAAAAATTAAATTTTTTTTATAATCGTAGCTCTTCCCCACCTCTTCCACCTGCCTCTGAGCCATAATAGTCCTCTGTGAAATGTCAAATTTTTTTTAACGACGAAAATATTTTAAATACGCTTAAATTATACACAAAAATACATTTTTATCGAAAAAAATTCTCACTTATCTTTCACACAACACTGACATAATCCTCCAACCATGCACTTTCGTATCCCACCGAGATTTTGATTGTTCGCCGTTTCGAGAGTAAATGAGCTAGGACTTTGAAATTTCTACCTGATGTTCCCTACTATAACAACTTTTTTTAGGGGTGGGGGGATTATCTGACGATCATTTATTTTCCGGAACAAACGACTGCATGTTAGAAACTCGTGGGACACGAAAGGGCTGTTGGAGGAAATAGGGTTAGATTCTATAATACTCAAAGATAGTAAAGATTTTATTTAGCAAATCTGCATTCTCACATTAAATTCGTTAGGTGCAATACTTTATTTGCTAAGATAATCGAGTTTACTAATAACCTAAATCCATTTGCAAGAACTTTGTATAATAAGCGTATGTAACAGAGCACATCTCAGATATAACACGTAGCTAGTTCCCACGATGCGAGTTTATACTTAAGTAAACCCGAAGAACGCTTGAATATCTTATAAAGTATCAAAGTCAGTAACTCTGAAAAAAAATCTAAAATCGTGTTTTACATACGGATCGAGAAAGCGTTCGCAGTGAAGGCGAAGTAGAAAGTTAGAAAAGATAGAAAAGATTAGAAAAGATAGAAAAAAGTTACATTATTTATGCTACTTAAAAAACAGAAGTTCCAGAAAATATGCAAAATCTTAAAAATATTTTTAATTTTTTTAAATAAAATAAAATGTTTAATATTTTATTTTATTTTAAATATTTAAATTTATTAAAAAACTAAAACTTTTTAAATATAAAATGACTTTTACTCTTTTAAACTTTTTAATTATCAAGTAATATATAAGTGTTCCAAACTGTTTCTTATAGACGGATACCAGCGTATAATTTGATTAGATACGCATTGTGACTAATGTAACAGTTATAATCTTCTTACCGCGTCTGTATGTGTGTGCGTGTATGATTGAATTAGATCATGATTATTAGTTTATTTTCGTCTGAATACTTCCGCGTAATCGATGAATCGCGAAATGAGCGCGTCTGGTTTTTTCCGATTTGACGAGCTCGTCTAATTTTGGAGCACATCTGCGGTGGTTTAGATTCGAAAGGGGGCCCCTGGTTTCTTTCTATGGATAATGAAAGAGAAGAGACCGGGGGTCTTTCGAGGAGGGTCACGCGCTTCCTCACGCGTGCACGGAATAATCTCCCTGGCCGAACAGAGTAAAAAATGCTCGAGAGAGATTTACGTTGAGCGTACAACTGTCACGAGAGACTCTCGAGTGCGCTCGCGGCTCGTCGAGAGAGAGTCTCTCTTTGCGGCATAACGATCTGACTCGAGCGCGTAACAACAATGATATAGTCGGCTATATATACGCTGGATATCGACACCTCGACAAGCCCACTGGCTTTTCCAGGAGGCAAACAATCTTTGTATATCCAACCTGTCCGTGACCATTATCGATTCTCTTTCGAGAGCCATGGGGAGCTCTCGAAGGTGAATGGACGATGGAAGACAGCGAAGAAAAGAAGAGCGCGAGAAACGAATAAAACGCCGCATGCTCATTTCATAACGTTTAACAAATATCAAGGTGATACCGCGAGGGCGAGAGACTGTTTACGGATGCTAATTCGCTGCCGGTGGGTGAATGATTTAATGGGGTTGTCAAGGCGGATATTCTGACGCGCCGCCACGTCGCGTCGTGTCCGCGTCGCCATGAGCATCGACCCTTATATCTTATATACATCGCCTCCGATATTAAGCTCTAAGTTGTACGTTTTGTCACTGTGTACACTGGGATTTGGCCCGACTTCCCGAGCAAACACAGTTGCACCCCGACCCCACGACGCGCCACATAGGGAGCCGCGCGTTTCTCACGCGACGCAATAACACGGCTCGGAGTAGAAATACGCGATGGATCATTCTTCTACCCTGCAATCTCGAAACGGAAAAACTACTGTCGGAATTACCTACGGCGATTTATAGGCGCGTATACGAACGTGTCAATGTCTAAATCGTACGCGATGAAGATATGGAACGTCGTTTGAGAGAACGCGTCGGTTCTAATTTCTGATGAAATTCGATCCGAACACGTGATCCCGCGAGCTTCTCTCCCAGGATAAATACGTTCGTTTCATTGAGTGGCGCGTATATGTATATGCATAGACGCCAGGTAAATTTCGTGGCGCCAAACGCGCGACACGAACAGAAGACACACCACACACAACCCCCTTTTGGATTCATCTATACGCAGAGACTGCGAAGTCACCAATGTCATGCCCACGTATACATCCGCGGTGTGCGGCAACTTACGGTCGCGGTTACGCACGCAAAGCGTTACTCATGCACGCATGTGCGCTCGCCCGCACGTATCGTACGTATGTACGCTATACACGCCGTACCTACTACGCGGTGTGTATTACAGCCAGGTGTAGAGCGGGAACACAGTGCTCGTGTTCCTGACGGGCGCGCGGTTCCCCCCCGTGACGCGTGTTCCGCCGGATAGGTGGAGTAGGTAGAAACTGCTGCACCCGAGAGTCTGGTTTACATCTGAACGTGACAAGGCCGCCCCGCGCGCGCGCACGCACCGGTTTGTCTTTATGTCATGGGAAAGTCTATACCGGCAAACGCACGAGCGAACGTCTAGATCCGACCGGGCGTTATCGACTATCGCGTGATATAGCCCGTGATATGAATGTCGAACTAATTGCGAGCCGCGCCTCTCCGGCGCCGGCATCAGCACCGGTACGTCGCCGATCCCTTTGAAGCGGAAAACCGGCGGGATTTTGCGCTGACGAAAAACTCGTATAACGAGCGCGCGCGCGACGTCCTGTTTATAACGACCTGCGTGCCATGTTTAATCAAAGGGATCGGTAAAAAGTTTCAATTGATTTTCTGCCAATATCTACACTTGTTCGGAAAGTGCATCGCTGTCGCTCTTCATTAATTAAGTGAAAGCGAGTGGATGTAGGTAATCGTCTTTTTTAATGGTACTTCAATGTCATTATCACTTCTTACTACGTAACACAGATGAAACTCATACGATCATGCATTTACTCGCAATAAATCATGAAAAATAACCATCAAATGTTTAAGATCCAAACATTAATCTCTTCTGGTTTGGATTAGAAACGCAAATAATTTTCATGGGTATCGACGCTCGTTACCTTCGACAAACATCGAGACTTTCATCAGCGAATGAACTACGCATCTCCCTCTATCCCTCTTTCGCAACCCTATTTGAAGTTTCCCCAGTCATCCTATGAGAGAGAGAGAGAGAGAGAGAGAGAGAGAGAGAGAAAATTTGCGCTTCTCACATCCTGATATTCATTACAAATTCACACGAGCCACCAGTTAACGTTTGAAGCGTCGGAAAGTCGTGCTGTCTTTGTCCCCGTCTACGAATCGACAATTGCGTCGGTAGCGACGCAAACACGGACGAGCGCGGTAGACAATCGAATTTCAATTTAGATCCGTCGAAGCGCTACTTCCCGTTACACGGTTGAACAAGCAATCCTTTCCATTAATACGACAATGCTGCCGCGCGCTCTCTGACGTATTTACCCCGCGTCGGGCTCGCGCGCGCGGAATAGCGACGCCACACCATTGGCGCGGGGACGCTTGCACCCCACAACTGGAATCTATTTTTCTCAATACTAGGCCGAAAGTACGTCGTTCCGGCTTCCAAATTACGGCAGAAAGCCTAAAGCCCCTTGCACAATGCCAGGCAACAGGCAATAGGAACAGGGAATAGGAACAGACAATAAGAATAAGGAATACCAACATACCAGAAACCTTGTATCAATGCAGAATGGACCGTGACATAGGCAATAGACACAGGATTTCCGTCACGTTGGAAATTCTATGCTTATTGCCTGTTGCCAACCAATCACAGTGTTCAGATTTTTAGGTTATATTTACGAACTTTTAGCGCGCGTATACATACGTCGTATAGGTACACGTTTTGCAACTAGCTTTATTTATAGCAAATATATTTATAGCAAAATGTATGATCATCATAATTATTCGAGTCGTTTCGAAAAAGAAGAAGAGTGTGTAAACGATGGACTGGATGCATTTGACCAAAACTGTTTTAATAAACATGTAAAATATGGTGACGAGTTATTAATTGATATGATTCGTTCTCGTTCATATCTTTATGATAAAAGTGTAAAAAGCTATAAGGATGCAACAATGAAAGAGAATGCGTGGACAGAAATTGCTAATGTTCTAGATACTACAGGTAAGTAAATTTTTATTTAACTCTTAACTGATTTACGGTGGTCTCAGAGACAGTCCTGTATTTCATTCCGTCTTATTATGAATGGCGTATGACTGGGTTCTACTATCGTTTTATATGTATTATATGATTATAGTTGTTTATATTTGATTATATGATACAGTTACAGAGTGCCAGAATCGATGGACACGTCTCCGTCAACGCTTCAGCAAGGAGAGGCAGCTGCAGGAGCAAGAGACGAGGAGTGGAGCTGGAAAGCCCATGAGACAAAAATGGATATTATTTGAGAGCCTCGCCTTCTTGGGAAGACATATAACCCACAGAAGGTTTGTTTCATTTATTTCTTTAAATGATTATAGACTTGTCGATGAATTTCGAACAATTTATCGTATTCAACAACGATTTATCATTTCAGAAGCTTCTCCAATGTCAATTGCGCAAAGCCATCCGGGCCAAGCGGTATCAGTGAGGTGGCGTTGAAAACCCAACATTCGAGAGTCCTTCAGGACAAGCATGAAATGACCGCTAATAACAACCTCAATGTACGACAACTTTTCTTTTTTTTACCAATGTGTTATCTTACTTG
>NW_020213430.1:660541-690706 GCF_003070985.1 Temnothorax curvispinosus | reverse complement strand
ATGTACGACAACTTTTCTTTTTTTTACCAATGTGTTATCTTACTTGAAAAGTATGTTTTGAAAACTCACTTTACAGACACCACTTTCAACATCCGGCCAGCAGTCTTTGTATACACTGCCGTCGAAAGAAGTATGCAACACATTGCCAAAGTCGGTTTATGAAAATCAATCTATTTCTAACTCGAAACTTGGTCATGACGTGAGTCTAATTTTGAATCAATAGAAAATATGTACGAAATAATATTTATACATTTAATCGATGTTTTTAACTTTCTAGTTACGGCCACCCTCGCCGTTGCAAAGCCTTCCGCCACTTGCAGTTGAAGAAACTTCACTGGTGAGTGGTTTTGCATCTTATGTAATCAATTGATCCTAAGAAAGTGTAAAACTTATGAAATTCAAAATTTCTTTGCAGTCATCGACATCTTCCTCAATTTCGCGCCAAACACCTGCTTCGGAGACGGAGGAAACGAATGTGGTGAGTCCACCATCCTCCTGCTTTTCGGGAAACATGCAAAGGACTTTTAAAAAGCAGAAGATCAACCCGGTGGAAATAGCGTTCCATCAGATGAACAATACACTGAGTAATATAGCTGAAATGTGTTCTCGGAAAAAACCTGTAAACGACAACGATCCAGATGTTGTCATTGGAAAACTCGTCACAGCGGAGCTTCAAACAGCAACAGAACCATACAAAAGCGAGTTAAAACGAAAATTTATGGAGTTGCTATATTTTTCAAAAACCATGTAACCTAATCTTAAGTTAAATAAGTTTAGATAGGGATGACGCGTGATACTTTCCCGATTAAGATCCTTATGGATTAATGGTCTGCACGATTGGGAATCGGAAAGGATTCACAATCTGCAAGGCTTAAGATTCGTAAAAGATGAAAAGATTGAGGCATTTTTTGAGTTAAGTGCCATATAACTTTAAATTAAGGACCCTAGTGGTCCAATGGTTGACGGCACGTTAAATATTTCAAAGAAAAGAAAGGAGTTTAGATCGAATTTGTCGCTCAGAAATTCTTCCTCTTCTTTTTTTATTACATTTATAAATGTTTGTTTTTTTCAATATTTTATATTATATTATATATTTTATTCATTATTATATATAATTACAATTTTAATTTTGAGCATTGCAGAGGATTAATTTTATTTACACTAGTTGATTAGAAATAAATGTTTATTAGGTTTCCAATAAAAGAACAATTTTATTTTCTGCATACAAAAGTGTATCTACAGTGCTTTTCATACTGTTATGTCTTACCAGAGAATACAATTAGTCATCACACATATAAAAATGTATATAAAAATGTATAGAAAGCGATACAATTATAAATTTTAAAGTACATCGTGATGTTGCCCTCGATGTATGTACTCATATTGCCAAGGAACTTCCCCAGCTGCTGTCATGAAGTATGACGAGAGAGTATCACGCATTGCATATGCGTCTCTAGTAGCTCGATGTGCTCCTGCATTCCCCATGGGTCTTATATGATTATCTTGTGACTGTTGTCTCCACTCTCCTTCGATTAAATTTCCTTCTTCCGTTTTCTCTATCTGCAAATTGGGGATGACAATACCTTTGCTGCAGCGGGGCTTTTTCGTCGTTTTTAGTTTTTAAAAAATTATGCAAGCACATTGCTGCTAGCACAAACCGGCTGGCAGCATCTGGACCAGCACATATTGTTCTTCGAAATATCCTCCACCTGGCTGCAAAGATTCCAAATGTGTTTTCAATCGTTCTTCTAGCCCGAGATAGTCGATAATTAAAAATCCTTTTTTGCTCATTTAAATTTCTCCCCGGATAAGGTCGCATCACGTGTGTAGACATTTGAAATGCTTCATCCCCAACAAAGTAATAGGATACTTTCTTGTCACTTCCTGGTAGACAGGCAGTGCCTGCAGGTATGTTGAGCGTACCATTGTACAGAGATTGTCCAAAGTCTGATCTGGAGAGGATTCCGCCATCACTTTCACTGCCATACGCACCAACGTCGAACAGCGTAAACATGTATCGAGCATCACAAGCAGCCATCAGTACAAGACTGAAAGTTTTCTTATAATTAAAGTACATTGAGCCAGAGTTCGGAGGTGCCTGGATAGTTATGTGCTTGCCATCGATTGCTCCAACACAATTTGGCAAATTCCATAATTCTAAAAAATTACTGCTGATTTTTGTCCACTCCTCTTCTGTGGGATGTTTCATACAAATTGGCATCAGAACATTTGCTATAATAGAGCATGTTTCCTTGACAATTATATGAGCGGTGGACTCTCCTACTCTGTATGCTAAAGCTACAGATAGCATCTGATCCCCTGTTGCCAAATATCTGCAATAAAGTTAATTGATAACCTTTCAAAAACTCAATTCGTGCATGAAATATATTATGTATCATTTTAAAACATATATAGCTTTACCTTAGAGTTATTGCTAGACGTTGTTCTGGACATATCGGGGCTCTAATACTTCCTTTCTGCAAGAACGGACCTACTAGTCGCAGCAATTCGTAAAATGTGGGCACATCCATTCTCGTATATCGGAAAAACATATCTTCATCTTCTTTTAATTCTGCAAACAAAGTTGCGAAGTCACCGTACTGTGCACGCCGAGTATTGATGGGACGGACCCACCATCGCCTGTTCCTCCAACGCTTGGATTTTTCCGCTTTCCATGCAGTGTACAATGCTAGGCTAGCTACTAATTGCATTGCACAGATAAATAACATCATGTTTTCGTCATCCATAGCACATGATCTAAAAAAGATGTTAATGAAAATATTATTATAGTAATAAAACCATATATAATAATATAATACAGAATTTTATATATATAAATATATATATATATATATATATATATATAATTCTATATTATATATTTCATAATATATATTTCACTTACTCTTCAACGAAAGCCTTAAAACGCACTAATATTTAATTCTCAGCAAGAATTCAAAATACAAGAGAATTGGGTTATGTTCACTTGGATCAGTCTAAACTAGGAAGCAGCCGACAAAATTCGAAAGTTCTAATTGGTTGGTTCTTGTCGCTATTGCGTCATTGTGCACTGGAGGCGATAATTCCTTATTCCTTATTTCTATTCCCTGTTCCTATTGCCTGTTGCCTAGCATTGTGCAAGGGCCTTAACTTTTATGCCGTGATAGTGTCGCGCATGCGCTCTGCGACAGCGGGCCGAAAGAAATTACTCATACACTGATGAGACTGGTACATACACAATACACAAGACGGCCGAAAGTCGAGAGTCGCTCACTCTGTTACATAGAAACTTATTCGCGCGCATTAATACAATAAAAGAAGTTCCCATCATACAGTAGAACCTCTATCTTCTGTATTAACATTCTAACCACACTCCGCTAACTACTCTTGATTTCTAACCTTAAAATTTATTTACAATTGATGTATGCCAATATTTGACAGTTATCTAATTTTGTGAATTGTGCATAATAAAAATTGCTATTACTACAATTATGAGTGCAAATGAATCATCCGATGAATCATCAGATGAAGATGAAGTTAACAGAAATTTTGAAGCCGAAGCGCAATTAATTATTGAAACTGACACCTTACCTAAGAAATCTGCCGAGAGATACCTACTTGTGTACGAAACATATAAAAAATGGAAAACGGAACATAAAAATGCATTGTCACAATCCGAAGAAGATAATCTTATAGTATATTTTCAAAGTTTACAAACAAGGTTAAGTCCGGCAACGTTGTGGAGTGTGTACTCAATGTTGAAAAACATATTATACACAAGAGAGAACATTGATTTAAGCAAGTATTAAAAGTTAATAAATATAATTAAAAATAAAGCCAAAGGTTATAAACCAAAGAAATCTGCTGTGTTCACATGGGATGAAATTATGAAGTTCATGAATGATGCGCCGGATCACCAATATTTAGGATTAAAAGTATGTATTTATTTACATTTTTATTAATTATTTAGCTAATTTGTAATTTTCTATCTTTACTTTTATATTTGAAGGTTATTCTGATCTTTGGTATTTGTGGAGCTACTACCCGCGAAAAACGATCTAATATGAATCTAACTAAAATCATATTAAATCATATTTAATTTGGGTAAAATTCAAATTAAATCCAGATTTTATATTAAAATTATATTTGTTTAAATACAGTTTTAATTTGCACTTATTAAAATCAGTTATGTAGATTAAATATGATCCACAATAAAATAGGGCTTTAATTAAAATTTAATTAGATCACTTATGTGGATCATATACACTTCGAATCAAATATGGTTTTAATTTGTATTTAATAAGATAACTTATGTGGATTATATATGATCCAGAACCATACATGATGCAGAATATTTATATATAAGATTTTAATAAAAAGTTAATGTGTTCTGTATGCGACTTTTACTCGATTCAATTGCGGCTTTAACCCAAAGGGCCTAGCGGAGTAAGCATGTGAAATCGGCCCTTGATCATACAGAGCTGACATTAATGTCACAAGTTAGTACCAATATGATAAAACTTTCCACCAAATATTATTTTAAAAAATTCATTTTTTTAGAAGTTATGCAAGGAGAAATTAAAATAAAGAAATATATTTTTCTCGAAAACCACTTGACCGATCTTGATGAAAAAAATATATGTTATGTAGACTAATAAAACTAATTAACAAAAAAAATGTCCAAAATGTTTGCCAAAAAAAAGACCAAAAAAAATATTTGAATTTTTAAATATTTTTTTTTTAGGGTGATATTTTCGAGGTACCCCTTTGAAATTTTTACGAAAATTTCTCTTAAAGTGTCCACTATAACTTATATTTTTTTCAATTTTTTTTAAATAGTGGAACATAGTTAAAAATACGAAAATCGTATAAGCGTCGCGTCACTCCGGCGCACAGTGCAGTGCCATTCCGCGTTGCGGGTGTTCGATGTAACTTTACTAGCACATATGTACGTCTGCAATTAGCCTATAATATGTATACTTTTTAAATTTTATAGTTTTCAGAGTTTACCACGTGGAGGTTGCAGTACGGTTTTAAACTCCTTATTGGGGTGCTTTTTTAACGTGAGTCCCCTCGCCTTTCACTACGTTTCCGTAAAATCAGGGTGCTTTTTTAACGTGAGTCCCTTTGCCTCTCACTACGTTTCCGTAAAATTGGGGTGCTTTTTGAATGTAAGACCCCTCGTCTCTTATTACAGCCTACACCTACGATTTATTTAATCTTCTTCACTATCACTGTCTATTACTGGAATGTTATTTGTTTTCTTAAACAGATCGCTAATGGGCTACGAACAATTGGATGCTGCTGTCAATGAGAAGCGAGGGGTCTTACATTCAAAAAGCACCCTGATTTTACGGAAACGTAGTGAGAGGCGAGGGGACTCACGTTAAAAAAGTACCCCGATTTTACGGAAACGTAGTGAGAGGCAAAGAGACTCACGTTAAAAAAGCACCCTGATTTTACGGAAACGTAGTGAAAGGCGAGGGGACTCACGTTAAAAAAGCACCCCGATTTTACGGAAACGTAGTGAGAGGCGAAGGGACTCACGTTAAAAAAGCACCCTCATTTTACGGAAACGTAGTGAAAGGCGAGGGGACTCACGTTAAAAAAGCACCCTGATTTTACGGAAATATAGTGAGAGGCGAGGGGACTCACGTTAAAAAAGCACCCCAATAAGGAGTTTAAAACCGTACTGCAACCTCCACGTGGTAAACTCTGGAAACTATAAAAATTAAAAAGTATACATATTATAGGCTAATTGCAGACGTACATATGTGCTAGTTACTTCGAACACCCGCAACGCGGAATGGCACTGCACTGTGCGCCGGAGTGACGCGACGCTTACGATTTTCGTATTTTTAACTATGTTCCACTATTTAAAAAAAATTGAAAAAAATATATGTTATAGTGGACACTTTAAGAGAAATTTTCGTAAAAATTTCAAAGGGGTACCTCGAAAATATCACCCTAAAAAAAATATTTAAAAATTTAAATATTTTTTTTTGGTCTTTTTTTGGCAAACATTTTGGACATTTTTTTTGTTAATTAGTTTTATTAGTCTACATAACATATATTTTTTTCATCAAGATCGGTCAAGTGGTTTTCGAGAAAAATACATTTCTTTATTTTACTTTCTCCCTGCATAACTTCTAAAAAAGTGGATTTTTTAAAATAATATTTGGTGGAAAGTTTTATCATATTGGTACTAACTTGTGACATTAATGTCAGCTCTGTATGATCAAGAGCCGATTTCACATGCTTACTCCGCTAGGCCCTTTGGTTTTAATTTGATTCTTATTAAAACGTATTTTTGTTTAAATAATGTTTAAATAATATTTGCGGTAAAATTTGTTTCTTTATTTGTCGAACTTAACATGTAAAATATTTGATTTAAATTAAAAAAAAAATAATATAGTCATATAAGATTATATATGATCAGATCAGAATATTGCATCTCAAAGTATCCGATAGATGGCATTCGATGTGATCTGTTTCTCGTAATTAAAATTTGACAAAGAGTGTTATAAGATAACGGTATCAAAAAGACACGACACTGTCTCGGAACGACACAATTTTTGTATCAGTTATATCGTGAAGTCCACTCTTATAATAAAGTAGCACGCTTAAAAAATAAAATTTTATATAATCTTGTTTAAATTTACAAATTGGTATAAATTTAAATTTAAAACAAAATTATATAAAATTCTAATAAGATCAAATAACATTTATATATGACAAATTTGACTTATATGACAAATTTGACTTATATGATTATATTTGACTTATATGATTATATTTGACTTATATTTGACTTATATATGATTATATTTGACTTATATGATTATATTTAACAAATTAATTTTGAATTTATTACCATATTTAATCCACATTTGGCAAATTAAAACCATATTAACTTTGCATTTTCTTAGGTCTGTGCGGCTGATTTTGCATACTTTAACAAAGCAAGGTCCAGTTTAATCCATATATAGATTAAATAAGATGGGGTACTTTAATTTGATTTAAATATGACATATTTAAATTATAATTGATTTGCATATTCGATTCTAATAAGATTCTTAATAAATTCATATAAGCTTTTAATACGGTTTTAATACAATCGTTTTTCGCGGGTAGATGTAAAGAGCTTAAAGATCTTGGAGTTGCCGATGTAGAAGATCTAGGTAATAAATACTTTGTTACTATAAGTGATTCGAAAAATGGACTCGCTCGTCAATTTGTAATCGGAGGCCTTTTTTATGAAAGAGTCAAGAAGTACATATCATTGAAGCCTACTGATTTTACTACTGAAAGATTTTTTATTCAATACCATAAGGGTAAATGCCAGCGCCAAGTAATCGGAAGAAACACTATTGGTCTTATTCCTAAAAATATTGCTGAATATTTAGAGTTAAATAATCCGAAACGATATACTGGACACTGCTTCCGACGAACGTCGGCAACACTTTTGTCTAACTCTGGCGCAAACACAACTATGCTCAAACAGTTGGGAGGGTGGAAATCGACTGAGATAGCACAAAGTAATGCTTTTATTTAATAAAAAAAAATTATCCAACTCTATAAAATACAAACTTATACTTCAATATTACATTTTTTTTAATAAATACTTATCATAATATTTTTTTTTACAGCATATGTTCAAAATTCCTTAAAGAACAGGCAACAAATTTTTGACAACATAACTCATGCAGCCACATCCAATGCTTCCACATCTAATGCTCAGTCAAACCCTCAACCATCGACGAGTAAGAACAGTGCAGCTAGTGCAATAGGGATTGATAGAAATGAAGCGTCTATTCCATTAGAAATTGGTTATGATGATTTTCATGAAGAGTTCGAAGTTGATAATGACGCTTTAGCAGAGCTAGAGAAATTGATTCCACCAGAAGAATCGATTTTACCAAAAGAACCTACTTTACCAAAAGAACTGATTCTACCAGGACAGTCAAAACAGTCACCAACATTTTTTTATGCCGGGAGCAAGAGAAAAATAGTTGTAAATGCTAATAGTGAATCAATCAAGCCAACGCATTTCATGAACAAACCACCGATCTCTGTTGTTCACTGTCAGAAAGAAAATAAACCACCAATAAAAAGAAATAAATTTGAAACAACTGAAAGGGATAACCAGGCATCAGATTTAACTTCTACTCATTCAGCTAAAATCAAAGATTCAAGTATAAAATATGAAAATTGTGTGTTTCATGGCAATATTGTTAATAATTTTTATTACTCGCAAAATAATGACCAAGCTTCATAAAACTATAATAAAAGTTCGTTTTACAAATTAATAAAAAATAAGTATTCCAGAAAAATAACTACATTTATTTATTTAGATGTATTTGATTTGAAGCCTGCCCCCGACCAGCAGCACTCGCTTCGCTCGTGCAGCAAATGTCGGGGCAGGCATCAATATCATTTAACACACGAATGCAATTTCATTCGTACTTTCGGCCTAGTATTGAGAAAAATAGTATACACTACATGGGCAAAAAGTTGAGAGCCCTGAACTGCGCGCCATGATGCCCGAGGCGAAGCCGAGGAATCTCAACTTTCTGCCCTTGTAGTGTAATATACTATTCCATAAGTACCAGAGATCTCCACCCCTCCGTTTCTGTCGCTTCTTTCTCTTTCTCGCCGAGATCGTCGCGGGTTCACCAGCGAAAAACGTCCCGCTCTTTCTCGCGAGCACGAACACCAACAACAAGACCTATGAACCTTACGCGAGAATGCGCGTCGCGAGTACAATGCGCGCGTTTTGTTCCGTCTCTCCGGCACACGCCGCGATATGTCACTTTGCATAATGCAGGAGCCCTTTCCTTCCGGCGCGATTTCGGGAGCGAACGGGAGGAAAAGAAGCTGCGCCGTCTTTCGTCTTTTCCCCGCGAGTTCTATATATTGTAACGTTTCCTGCTCTTTGCCGGAGCACTCTGTAAACATGACACCACCGGAGATGACATGTAATATGTAAAACGCGTATACATATGTAATGCTCGGAAATAAGGTACGTCAGAGTGCTGTTTGGTGATAGGAACTATATGCGTCCGCGATGAAATTTGATTAGAACAATTTATTTAATGGCGCTGTTGACGGCGCATCCGAGTTATTACTTATACTATCAGACGTTACATATTATGTAATATCATGTCGGGATATCAAATCGCGTTAACAATTAAAATCTATTTCTACGCCAGTGTATGTCACAATATATTTTATGCATCGCACAATGGAAACAAAATTAGATTGCTACAAATATAATGACTGCGCTACAATTTCATTCTGCGCTACGCAAAAAAAATGCAATTACGTTGGCGTTTTCCCTGCTTCGCATTATTCTAACCCAGTAACAAGATAGAACTGCAGTTTCAGCCGAGACGGACTACGCCTTCGAGAAACGTATCAGAATCGAAGGGAGAGACGGGAGAAGCGGCGGACGAGCACAGGCGAATGGAATCTACATATTCATCGGATCTTAACGGAACAGCCCTTGAGGCGTATGTACCGCGGGCGAACTTCCTCGCCGTGGAACATAGACAAAACAGGTTCCCGGCATAGCAGCGCATACGCCCTAACGGCTCACATAATGGTGTGGATCACGGTGTAACGCTCAAAAATCGCAGAACGGACGAGCGACACCGATAGATGAAATTCGCTCGTCGACGTGGACACGCGTGTGCTCGGTGATGGAACGCGTTAAAAATGCAAAGAATTTTTTCTCCAAGTTACGAGTTCTGCTCCCTCCCTCCCTCCCTCCCTCCCTCCCGCCCTCCCGCCCTCCCTTCCTCCCTCCCTCCTCTTCTCGTTTCTCGTGTACTTATTTGGTCGAACCGTCGACATAGATGAAAGCCAGAGGGAGCGACCGAAAGAGCGGCTGACGAGAGAGAGATCGAAGCAGAAAGAAAGACCATCTGCATATTCATCGGCTTCTAGGCGCGCCGCCCTCGGGACATATACGTTGCGCGAACGGCTCCTTTTATACGAACGCTCCTGTCCGGAACTGGATGAAGGTGCATAACGCGCGCGTGTATGTATCGTACACTCGGTCAGATGAGATAGCCGTGCAGTCCTCGGCGCACAGCGCCGTCTTAATTAATTCCCGCAATTTCCTTTCGCATTACCGGTGGTATTACGCAAAAAGTTAATTACGTTACGGCACTACACCCTGCGGAATAGAGTAGCCTCGGGTATCTCCGACTCCGACGCCGTTCGGAGCCGTGCGAACGAGCGCGATCGCGATGTGCAGTCGGACAACGACTGCATTTTTAAATCAAGGCATATCCGCGTGTCAATTAAATCCCGATTATCGCTCGTGCTTCCAATAGTGCGTGATTAATGTATCGCCCGCATTCACGGGACGCGATATCGGTTCCCTTTGCTCTTCGTTCGGCGACGTGTAGCTCGAAAATGCGGCCAGATAGTCCTTCTCCCAGTTCGCCGGCTATCGGGAATAATCAATGTTGCCTACGATATGTGCATCGTTTCTCTATAGAGCGTGCCATACCGCAAGCATGCTATCTAGCGGACAAAAACACTACGGTAGTTCAAAATCGGTCGCGCGATAACAAAGAAAGGATGAAGAAAATCGATGTGTTCGTAACATTATTGAGTTACCGCACATCCCAGCGATACTCGAGCGGCATTGAAAAAACAATTCTCCGTCGGCGTGTGACGAGAGCAGTGGCTTTTCGATCGGTCCTCTCTCTCACGATTGCTCGATCGAGCCGACACCGCCAGCAAGCCGCGAGGATTGTCCTAGCGAGAGAGGGAAAGAGACGCTGAGAGTGAACGAGAACCGGGCCGGATCTGCGGGGCATTATTTATTATTAACGATATTCATGTGCTTGTCAATAGCAGAGATTTCCACTCGGTGCGATGATATCGACTGACATGCGGTTAAACCGAGTGACATGCGGGGCTGCGGCGGAGTCCGTCGACGTCGGCGTCGGCCCGTCCGCCGCGCGCGTGTGTCGTCCTTTCTCGTCCAACCCTCTTCCTACATTGTAAACGTTCGACGCTTTATTTACACGCGCTACCCCAGCCGGTTCTCAAATCGCACGCGCCATCGATTTCGATCAGCTTCGTGTCCCCGACGGGATTGCCTCGCCGAGAGTCGTCGCGCGCGAGAGCGACTTTCAAGCCGCCGAAATCGGCTTTGCGTCGGTAACTCACAGACACTTTAGCGCGGGGATGCCGCCCGATTAACTCGAAATGTGCCTCGATTAACCGTCGAAGCGTCAAAAAAATGAAACAAACCGGATATAAATATATCCGGCTTATCGCCACGGAAGTGGCAGGTCCGCTGTTGCCACACGCTCGAGCGCGCAATTCGTTCTCGAGTGATTACTTTCGAAGATGTCGTACGATGTAACCTGATTTCGAACAAATAATGGGTGATAATATACAATCTGAAATCATCCGAGCAAAATATCAACTCTCAAGGAACAAAAGATTACACAGAGAGAATTTTCTCTTAGAATTTAAAATCATGGTAGTTGTGAGACATGTATTACGAAGAATTGTATCCGAGCTATTCTGATTATGGTAGATATTAATTACTAAAATATAGTTTCAATAATTTTTCAAAAATCACCAATCTGTTTAGTAATTTTTATCACGTTGTTTGTAAAATGTCTTTTGTATATTTCAAAAATTCCTTGGTTGCCAAGTTGTCCCAAGTTTGTAGTGAATTTAACGGTAAAATATAACAAAAAATTATTTCCGTATACTCGTACAAGAAACAGAACAATTCAAAATTGCGATACTCGCGATGTTAGATTCATTATACGATATATATGTTCGTGAAACAATGCATCGCGAAAATGCACCAAAAAGATCGCCGGTTTGTTAGCCTCCTTCGCAATTATTAAGTATTTAAAAATTGCTCAAATGAATGTTCGAAGCATATTTTCATGCACCCAGCGCGCTTCTCTCGTACCGCGTACCCAAGCCCACTGTGCCGTGGAAAAAAATTAACTGCACTGCATTACGCTCGTTAACTTGTCGAGAGCGAAAGCAAAGAGAATACCGTGGATTGTGTATAAAGAAGGGCTCTCCACACGAAATCGATCCGGAAGTTCTCGCCGATACTGACAAAAGTTTAGTCGGCGCCAGAATTGGTTTCGGACTTCCTCTCGGCGAGAGTTCGTGCCTTCCTCCTCAATTTTTTTATTATTCGCGTTTCGATTTCCTCTATGCTGTGCTTCCTGCCGATTAAACTGCCGAACAAATCTTAACAGTCATTAAGGCCGATAATTACGTGCGAGATTTTATGAAATCCCAATTGCCATTAGAACGTTTATCGACTCGGGTTGCAATAAAAGTAAAATCAACGAGAACGATCGCAACAAAGTCGAGACAAACAGAGTTATCGGTAAGAAAACTTTATTACGTATTGAAAAAGTCTTCTGCAGTTTGTCGTAAAATGTTTTCTTCTTGTTGAGCGACGTAGTGAACGACAGTTCTTTATAATGAACTTTTCTGTAACCTCTACAAGACTTTCTATATACTCTCCGTTCCAAAATGTGTTATCTCGCGACCGAATAAAGTTAGAGGCTACCTTTCTGAATTTCAATGTCGAAGGGGCTAGTGGATAAAGTGAAATACCCGATCAGAGAAATAAGGATGAAGTACTTTCATCTCCCGTAAAGGGATCCCTAGTTTAGCATTTATTAGAAGCTCACTCGTGTATTGTATTACTTACGCCCGTCTGTTTGTTTATCTATAATACACGACAATGAAAATTATATCGACATATATTATAGAAACTCGCCGTAATAATAAAATAAAGAAAAATTTTGTTTAGGAATTTATAGTAGCATGTTGCGATTTAAAATTTCTATAGGTACATCCCCGGGTACATTATATTTTAGAATATAATGTAAAGTAATAAACTTCATCGTTTATTCTGTAACATAGTCTAACTGATTTTTTATATATACCATCTCGTTTCTGTCTTTTAATTTTAATTAAAGTCTAGACAAATGTATTAAATATATATGTATCTAATTCAGCATGTTATTCCGAGATTTACGTGTTTCTCGTACATGATTTCGAAAGCGGAACAAAGCTTTAGACAAAACGAGATCCGATTTGAATACATCAGCTGAAACTGATGAATATTTCACGGAGAAATCTATCTTCCAGACAATGGATTGCACTTAACTAATACAAAGCACATGCAGGAATGCACATGTATATGCAAAGTTGGGAAAAGATATCGCGTATAATGATGCGCAAGCAGATCCATAAAATGCATCTTTTCACGCGCTATGCAAATGCATGTTGCATGCATCTCGCGTACCTGGCCCAGCAGTTGGTTTTGAGTAGCGTTGTGCAATAACGTCAACATTGTCCATTATCGAAAATTGACAGATCTCACGTTGTTGTTCGTACAAAAGGCGAGGCGATCGGCGGATTAGCAGATCAGGGTATTGTCGCTTCGGAAGGGAAGTCTATCTGGCTCAACGTCCCGATGATGCCTTTATCAGGCACAGACAATCACTGTGGAACGCACAAAGCCGATCGTAAAGTTCCAATTAATGAGGAAGGGATCTCCACGGACGCGTATGATCAGACATCGTTGCGAAGACGATCGTCGAATAAACATGCCCGACTTATAATTAGGGAGGCTACCCTTGTTACACTGCTAATGCAAATTCCTCGGATTTTATTGACATTCTTCATAAGATTCACCTTCTCAGCGTTTTTTACTTAAACTACCTCTTTTGACAGACATACTCTAACGTGGTAATTACGCCACATTTAAAAGAAAATTGTATGTTTATTGATCGCTACTTCGTAATTAATATAATTCCTGAAAGTGACTTTGATTAAAGTGCAAATAACATTAACAGATACAACTCCATGGGTTTACTATAAAATCTCCTACTTAAATAGAAATGAATTTAGTAAATTTTGTTCTAAAGGCAAAACGCTCTTGAAAGCCTCTTATATTCTTGAGTAATTTGCCGTAGTACCGGTAAAAGGATCAAAAGAGGAATTCCACAAAAGAAACTGTGATGCCATGTTACGAAGAAAATTACTTACATAAATATGCGAGCTTTTCGCGAGGGATCATATAATACATCTCGAATCGATGGCATTGTGTCTTCGAATACGCGTGCATCGGCACAAGTTTTAACGCGGAATCATTTCGGGCGATAATACGTTAACGGACGATTTAACGCTTACCCATACATTATTTACCGCATGCGCCGACTAACGCGCCGCGAGGTTACCAGAAACTTTGGATCTCCGTCTCGTTCTTCGTAGAAATGAGAGCCCCACGAAACGATAGAATATTCCATTCTGCCGCCTCGATAAACCCCACCATCTCGATTCCAAGTTGGCGCATTTTACGACGGTTACCGCCGCGCCGATCGGATTATATTCTCCCTCGGCACGAAATCCGCTCTCGCACTCGCCGTTCGTTTTGATAGAAGAGAAAAGCTCGAGTTTCCACGAAAATAATAATGAGCGCGGGCGAAATAGGTCAAGCTGTTTGCTCGGATCGCGAGGGGGTCACGCGGAATCAATAGGACTTAAATAATGGGACTCAGGGTCCTTAACAAAGCCCATTGTGCCGGCGCGTCGTTATCACGTAACATGATACCATATCCTTTCAGGAATCCGGAGATGCTTTTCTTCGCGAGACCTGTTCCTACTTCATCAAGACGATACGAACAGGTACGAGGCCCACACCTGAAGGATCGAATTTGTACCTTGAATGCCGAAGGAAGAAATTATGAGGCGTTTAGGCTCAAGTGTGAGATATAATAAAACGCAGAGCAATCGTACTAATTCGGAGCAGCGCGGCGTGTGTGGATTCATCGTCAGATAGACATCCTCGTTACCGATCGCGCGAAAATAACTCATAAGGGCGAAATTGCGTTCCGCAATCAGTGAATAAAAGTTTGATCTATATGCGCGCGCGTGTCAGCTCTGGCTCGACATTGACGAGCCGACCGTGTGGCACCAGAAAATATCAGTCTCTCGTATTACCAACGAAGGATTTGCCGCCAAAACGATATGGCCGATGATAATTCCCCGCGGCCGCGGGCTCTGAAATCGAGCTTAAAAAATGAATCCGAGCGTGCGATATGTGCGGTGCGTAGGTGCGTGCACGTGAATGCGCACGCGAAATACACGCGCGAAACCTTGGCTCGTGTAGAAACGAGCGACGGTGGTGGTCGTGCCGAATATAACGATTGCCGCCCAATTGCAGCGCCCCGTTCTACTTGCACGCGAACGACCGCGGGTACCGCAAAACCATAACACGACACCGTATAAAATACAGTACGATGCCGCCACAGGCCGTCATCTGCCCGTGACGGCAACAACCTCTTCAAGCCGCCACCCCCGAAGCTGATTAATTGCTACACGTGTCCGTCGAGCGCGTGTTATTTTTCAGGGCAGCGAAACACCCCCTCCGTTTTAAAGCCTCAAAGCCGTTATCATTCGGAGATCGAGCTACCGAGATACAGGTTCTGGTCTGCCGTACCGTGCTATATACCTATGAATCATACGTCTGTATTTAATCCTAAAATGCTCGCGGGCTTGCCCGGTATAATTTCAAACTTTCTGCGCAGCCAAGTAAACTAAACTTCGCAGCTACAAGTATTTCATGTTACAGTATCTCTCTAAGATTAAAGAGCTTTAAATTTTTTCAAAATATTAAATATATATGTGCCAAGAAGAGAGAGAGAGAGAGAGAGAGAGAGAGAGAGAGATTTATACAACTATACATTTTAAATAACCGCGACACGAAAGGTATCCATTATGTGGAATACTTGAAATTCACTCAAATTCCCAACTTTGTCAACGCATCGTTTTTTCGCTCGCCGAGTCGAGTACTAATTTGCGAGTGCAAACATCGAGGCGTTTAATGCGCGTCAGTACTTTCGCCTGCTGACTTTACGCTTCACTTTTCACCCTCGTTCAATGCAGCGCGCGAAAGGGTCGCGACGAGAACGCAACGCAACGCAACGCGACTCTATAGTCGAAAAGGGCGGTCCAGGAAGGCTTCACGCGTTTATCGATATCGACGGCGAACGCCGCGCGGCGTGTGTCCCCTCTGTCGAAGCTCCGGGTGCAATATCGCCCGTCCCGCCGCGCGTTTCCTCAGCATAGAAACGCCGAAAGCCTGATAACGTCACAAGAGTGGAAGGCGTCTCCTCTCCGCCCCCGATGACGGGCACAGGCACCCCGTACGCTTTGTTATTTCTCCTACAGTCTCTTCTTTTTTTTTTACTTCTTCCTCCGTGAAAATATTACAAGCTCAACTGCATCGGTGGTAGCTGTGTCGCCGCTGCCACCGCCACCGCCACCGCCGCGCGGGGGTGCATAAATTTAAGGAAATTGTTTCTACCGTAGCGAGGCAACGTGAATGAGAAAGTACCTCGCAACTAATACGCGAGCCGTGTCCTTGCGGTCGTCGAGCTTGTCTTAACGGCTGGCAGGTCTCGAAAATTGGATCCGCCTCGATCGGTCGTTCGTAATCATGAAATCTCCGCGATTTTCCTCTCTCTCCCTTTCTCTCTCTCTCTCTCTCTCTCTCTCTCTCTCTCTCTCTCTCTCTCTCTCTCTCTCTCTCTCTCTCTCTCTCTCTCTCTTTTTCTCTTCCTCTCTTACTCCGGTGTCGGGAAATTGGATGAACAAGCTGGTTACGCTTTCGCAATGTCGGCTATTTATGCGTCTATACCGACGTGATTAGATGTGCGCACGTAATAAGCTGTGCATGTGCACATTTCGCGATACGCGAATATGACTCGTTCGTTTTAGTAAGCACGCTATGCGAACTGATTTCAATCATATTCTCTTTCTAACGTTACCATACGCGCGCTTTAGAAATTACGATAAGAAATATTTTAATAGGATATATTAATGCGCTTATTCTTTCCACGTAGAACAAATTCGCCGCATGGAAATTTGATATCAAATATAAACTTTCTGCTTTCTGTATAATCCGAAGATGGACAAAAAAATAGATAAAATTGACAGACAATTATTCTCTTGTTACCATATTAATCATCGATCATCGTTTTAATATATCCGCTATGTCTTCCGAGAAAGCTTCAGTTATTTTTGCTATTCATAAACGTCCATCAGGCCCTCAGCGCGTACTGACCCAGGCCACGGGTCCATCATGGCAACGTCGATCGTTCGGTAATTTCCTTCGCGGTCTGCTTACCGTGCAATCGAGTCGGTCAAAGGCGATGCCCATCGGCCGCCAATATAATTACTAGCCGCGTCGTATGCCGCGCTGTGCGCCGCGTCTCGCCTATCGTATACGCGGCTCGCATATGTGCTGGCCGCACGTTGCGTTTGAAGTCCGTTCGGAATTGCCATTAGCCCTGCCGGCCGATACAAGGGATCTCACCCCGTGCCGTAAAGAGAGAGAGAGAGAGAGAGACCCTCCCCACGAGAGAACGACTGGCCGGTAGATCGGCATACAGGGTGGCCGAAAGCCGGTTATTGAAATTCTAAAATGATTTTACACCAAGTGACAGGTAATAACCAACGCTTCACCAACGACTTACGAGCGAGCGCGGTATAACGATGTGAATATTTAATCCCGCGAGTCAGTCCCGCGTCTTTGCCTTTTAGCGCAACTTGGCTCGATCGAGCGCGCGTCCCGAGGCATTGACGAGGCTTGAAAGATGGGCATTAACGAGCATTAACGATGAACGAGGCTGCCGCCTGCCTATATCCTGACGATAAAGTATTTTTCAAGCAGCGGTGCAGCGGTGTAGAGAGTGTCGATTATCGAGCTGCCGATTACATGAAATATTTATCAAGTATCGAATCGCTTCGTGAGCACTGAGTCATGTCGTGTTTAACGTTTCTGAATTACGGCGGTGACAGTAGTGACAATGTCCTTGTAAAACGTTAATTTATTATTACACTTTCTCTTTTCTAATCAAAATCTCCATTATTGTTCACTTCTAATCTCATTTTCTATATTATTTTTTTCCTCTTTCATTCGAGAATTTATACAAAATTTACACAAAAATAAAATATATATTTGAATGCAAAATTATAGGGTATTTAAAGGGGATGCTGGAGCCGTCTGTTTTACCGGCATTTTTTGTCGGCACGTAGCGTCGTATTAATTTGACAGAATTAAAAATCCTTCTCCAGAATTGCAGTACATACATTAATGATTCGGGGAAACTCCGATTTTATATAGAAAACGAGAAAAAATTACGGAAGTACAGATTTCCTTATCCTACTCTTATCCCAATATGGCGTCTCGAGTTGCGGCGAGCTGTCAGCTCGTCACAAAATGTATTTCATATAAGAGATATACCATTGGTACGAACGCGAAAACAAGTTTCCCCGAATTGCACAACAAGAAAAACATCGATAAACCCCCCAAATCAAGATTTGGAAGCGTAATATAAAAGTATAATGTCGGTGTGCATCGTGCGTAGGTGTGCGTGCAATGTAGCGTGCTATCCTTGTCTATATCTTTGTCTATACAAGGACAGATATAATTCGCCGGTCTTCTTTACCGACGCCGATCGAGTTCGGCTACGGCTCCAGCATCCCCTTAATGAGACAATAAAATGTAAGCGAATTATTTTCATATTTCATGTAACAGACATATTTCTCTTGTAAACTAACTTCATTAAGGGGATGCTGGAGTCGCGGGCGAACTCGATCAGCGTCGATAAAGAAGTGCTCACCGATTCTTACATATACATACAGAGCGCAGGCAAACTCGACCAGCGTCGATAAAGAAGTGCTCACCGATTCTTACACATACATACAGAGCGCAGAGTTTTTGGCTGAATTCGGGGAGACGCGTAACATGTGCATATGAAATTTTCTAACATACTTTTCTCTTATACTAAAGCTCGCAGCTTATTTCTGCAAGCACAGGATTCTTCTTTATTGTATTTCCGTGACGGCTGCAAGGTTTTTGTATACGTACACAGTCTAAAACTTTTATCTGCAGCAAATGTTGTCATGAGTCGACCGCAGAATCGAAAATAAAAATGTAATTTTCTAATTTTTTTTTCGTTTTTCATACGCAATTGGTGCCTGCCGTCTTCGTTATCGTCCATACTTTAATTCTGGACAAAAAATTTTTAATTCGGTGAAATCAATCAAAAGATTTGTGTGTCTGAAAATTTCGTGGTAAAACAGACCTATCTCCAGCATCCCCTTAACTATTACTGATTCAGTCACTATAACACTCTATTATATCACTTGTATCGTAAAGATGATGTACAAAAGACGCGTGTTCACGTTTTCTCGTGCAAACGAGATAAAAGTCGCCATTTTCTAATTACGGAATAACTGTGTAAACATCAAATCAAAGCCGCGGTATACGTAACGGTTTAATCGGGACGCCGAATCTCGCCCATACGCGCGATAGCAGGCGCATTATCTTCACACACGCTCCAGAGGAAGTAGAGAACAGAGAGAAAGAAACGGACAAAAAGCGGCGGAGGGAGAGGGTGATACGCGTATCCAGCGACCCGTCAAAAATGTGGGACAGAGCACGCCGGCCCCTTTTTATTTTTCTCCTTTTTTTTCCACTGCAAATAGCCCGCATGCATCACGCGGATCCCCAGCTCCCCGTTTACAAGGGAACCAGAGTTCTGGAAATGATGGCCTCCGTGGAGAAGAAGAAAGGCAGAAGCGCGCGCGGCGTGTATCGCGGAGTGATACGTGTGCGTACGTTATATTTATTCTCCGTCTCTGTCCGCGGAAGTACCCATTCTCTCCTTCAACCCTCCGAGAGGGTCCCGAGAAAAACCCTCACCTCTTTTTCTCCGTTTCTCTTCGCCCACACCCGCTTGTATATTCCCCACTCCTCCCTTCTCTACCTCCCAGCGTAACCGCGCGGTATATATCAACAAGGTTCTCTCGCCACTCTGACCCAGAAATATACTTGGAGGTGCTCCCAAAGTCGCCGGAACAGGGAGGTTACCTTCGAGGATGGTTGCTCGAACCGGGGCGCGGAGCGTCACGACGCTCCCTCGCATAAATTCCCGGACAAGATCGGGAAAGAAAAACGAGGAGCCGAGAGAAACCTCTTTTAACGCTTCTTAAAGTCATAATAATGCCGGCCGATGGCAGTTACCCGTCGTTAAGCATTGCGTTCTCGTTGCGAAGACATTTACGAAGGATACAATTTACGCGATGTCATCGCGCGACTTGTTTTAAGTCGCGCGATGCGAGAATGCAAAAGCACACACGAGTAAAGTATGTCGCCCCGCGGCTACCTATCTCTCATCACAGAGGAATCTACAAGTACGGGGCTCTCTCTGCGCGAGATGGTATTAATAGCGTCTTAGCGAACGTCAATGGCCGCAGAAGTCGTTCACCACCAAGAAGGAATACTGCTCTTATTAGGGTAAATTTCAGCGAAGCGACGTGGCGAAACGAATACAACGGAGACACGTTCCAGCACTTTAAGAATTGTTTGTCCGAGACTCCGGCGTCTCGGCGCATAAATTTTAATTCGCCGCCGGGGTAGATATTGCTATAGGGAAAACTTCAGACGTCCCCGCCTTCCCGCTCTGATTGTAATGTCGTTTCCGGTAAAATTGGCGAAACCGCCTCTTTACGGCTCCCTTAATGCCTCAAATTATTTTCAAATTTACGAGCGTCTTTTAAAGCGTCTTTTACCGCTTTTACACCCGAAAAGTTTTTATTGCTTGTCAAAGTATACCCCTCGCTTTGAACTGTGCTTATCTAATATCTCACAAAGCTCACGTTGCTTCTAAAGTTATTTTACGAACGTTGCGCAACAAATATAAATTACAAATTTCAAAGCCAATTATTTATATTTATACATAAAAGAGAGACTAAATTTTATCAATTGTTGGAAAATTCTGAAAAAAGAATGTACAAGAATTAATGTACAAGATTAATTCGTTTGTAGAGAAGATATTTAAACACCTTCGAAAAAAGAGGCCTTTCACTTTCCTTCATCCTTCGTTCTATTCCTCAACGAATCCACAAACGGGAAGAATCTGGGTATATTTTTACAAGAATGACTTTTCGCACTCCATCGACGACATCGACAATGTTGATGGTATCGGCTATCGTCGACGGAGCCGTCGCGAGACGTCGCTTCGGCGACTGGGAGAAACGCAAACGTCGCAACTCTTATCGCCGCGATTCAAAACACCACGTGGAACGGGGACTTCGCAGCAGTTGAGAGTTCGAATGGAGGAGAAAAATGTTAAAAGGGGAAAAGCTTGCTGGGGTAACTTTCAAGTTATGGGCGATAGGGAGGGCGGGGGAGAATTATGAAAGACGGCACTCAGGCATTCGGGCCTCCACCGATCAAAAATATTTTTCCAAGCGCCTTTTCTAAATTATTCACACACTTCGTCCGGCGTCAAAAGAATCTTTCTGTAGGACTCATTATATCGGCAAAATTGTCGCTATGAAAGAAAGCGACGGTGAGAACGAGAACGACTCAAACGGCATGAAGTATTTATAAGTGATATTCAGAAAAAGAAAGAAAAAAGCGATTGGACGCAAATCTATAGAAAGTTTTCTGTCAACACCTGCGATAAAGCCATTCGAAGCGCGAATGGTTGGCGATGGTTTTTTTATAGTGCGATCGAGAAGTTTCTCGATCAAATTACTGGCATATTCCTCGATATATTCACTCACTGCCACCCTGTTTGCATTTCTTTTCCGATCACTTTTAATAGCTACTGTACATAGAAAAGGTATCGCCGATCGAGTTTCTTTGCGACACGGAATTATATTGAAATAATTAATCCTTGAGCGAAGAAAAGAGGAGCAGAGGAAAAAATAGAGCTATTGAATTTCGTCGGAGAACAAATTCAATTTGATACTTAAATGCAGGCTGCAATACTTAATACGCGTCTTACTTTTGAATAACAATGGCTAAAGATCTCGTATAAATCTGCAATATATCTCTAGCTAGGGGATGCGACATGGAAAACAGACTGATCGATAATCTAACAAAAGAAGAGAATGCGCGAAAAAGGGCGATATTGATTTTCCATTTCTTATGCTTCGGCCATTGTAAGGTAGTGGTCTATCGTCAGTGCGTGCAGCAAGGAAAAAAAACCGCCGGCACCACCCTCGCCCCTTCGTCTGCGTCCAATTTCGCCCCCCGTATGGGTCATTACTTCGTCGTAACCCTTCTTTAAGCGCGGTTCGCCTGCAGACCCCCAGACTCGGTCACGCCCAGCGCTATCTTAACGCCCGTTTTCGGGGTTTCGGTATTTTTAGCGCGCCACAAACACGCGGATAATATACCTGAGGAGAGAACCGTGGTCTCGGGCTGATCTATGGTTTCGAGGAACGAGATGGGAAGGCAAGGACGAGCAGAAGGGACTACCGGCGCGGCGGCCGCGGGACGAAGACTCCAACGGTGTATAAAGATAGTCGTATAAAGATACATCGCGGAGTCGGCCCCAACGCGGTTTCGCGTTGCGCCGAATGCTCGACACGCATCACGCTCCAACAACGGCGCGGCGCGGCGCGCGGAATGGACCTTTCCCGTAACATCGGTATTTATCGTGCCCACACCTCTTATACACCTTCTTCCCGTTCATCGTGTCCAATGTTTAGATATGCCTTGATGCCGTCGAGTTATCTCATCGTTCGAGTCGCCAGACTCGCGTTATCTCGCAATAAGTATACGTTTGCGATAAGACGCGGCTACGTCGCGTGCCAAAATCTGTGGCTATATTCTTCGTGCTAGCGTTTTGGTATGTTGTTATCTTTTATCTTGTACAGCAGATCTATAATAACCTGGCTATTAGCACCTTTCGTGTGAATTCAACCATGCTAAATGCTATAGGTCCCTATTCTCATATATTTGATGTACACGTTTTATATACACGTACGCACACATACATTCAATCTTCTCTACAATTTCTGAAGTGCCTCCAACTCAAAATAAAACTGGTATTGACGTGCTTTATATTATAGTCAGTCTGCGTAATTTATGTCATGTTATGTTATTTTCTCATTTCGTGACAAGAAACGCAAAGCGGTAGAGAGAGCAAC
Organism: Temnothorax curvispinosus; assembly: GCF_003070985.1. NCBI lineage: Eukaryota > Metazoa > Arthropoda > Insecta > Hymenoptera > Formicidae > Temnothorax > Temnothorax curvispinosus. Next base: position 667,675 of record NW_020213430.1, on the reverse strand, counting down.
GTTGCATGATCCAAAGAAACTAGAATTATGTGCAGGGTTAAACAAATGTCGCTTAAATGTCCAACGTGAGGACAATATGAGCGATCCTTTGCCGTAACTTGTACCAGGCGGCAACGGAATCAAGCCGTAAAAGCCAAGCGTGCACGAATGTAAACATTTCGTCGCGAGCGAGCCGGGACACAGTTCAAATGATTTTCTGTGACGCGATCGCGCGCGCACACACACGAGCCCGAAAGATCTCTCCACCGCGCGCGGCGAGAAATCGCGGCAACAAACGCGAGCAGCCACTTCGGTGATTTACGAGGGCGTTCGTGCCAAGCTGGTAATGGGCCGATGGACCAGACCACGGCCGGGCTCAAAGTCTGGCGTCGCGCGACCGTAAAACACCCAGCAGGTCCGCTTGAAAAACCGCTACGAAGGAGAGCACATTGCTATCGGTCTTACCATGCTCGAACGATTCCGCGCATCCTGTTTGGTCGCATGTTTGAAGCACATGGTACCCCATGCATTCTAAGAGAAGTGTACATCACAACGACGAATTTTCATTCCTGTCACATTTTTAAAATCATTTTTAGTTTCTATTTACCCCTGACGTATTTTAAGAATAAAAATCTACTTTTGAATTATTCCAGAAAAAAAATATTAACCAACTTAGACATTAATTATTACTACTGTATGTTTATGGATACAAAATGGATTGTTCACGTCGACAAAATTGCGATCAAAAGATAGTAATAATAATATTTAGTTATTCGAGATACATGACGCGTCAAAGGCCGATAAAGCTCTTCGCGCGGCAGTCGATCATTATAGTTCTCGATACTCCATTTAACCCGCTCCCCCGTTATTATTCCTAATTTAGATGTTAGTAGTATCCCTCGGCAAATTACGTAAAACTCATTATTGCGATAGCAATTGCCGTAGCTGCAGGACGTAACAAAAGAAGGAATCCCGTAATTACCATTCTGGGAAGAAATTCCGCAGTATGAGCTCCGATCGATCTTAGGTTTACGCTCGAATGCATCCGCGCGCATCCGGTTCGTATGCGTTATCCCCGGTGAGGAAACATCCCTGCGAACGGCAGCGAAATATCGTAAAACCGTCGGTCCCCGATAATTAATAGCGCTCGAGGAGCGCGGGGCCGCCATTATCGATGGGAAGTAATAAATAATCATTCTATTTCAGGGACTGTTTATTATGGGTCGTGACTCTTTATTGCCTACGCCACTCGATTGCACATTACGCAACGGTTTTCTATTGTCTCCGCGTCGCCATGCCTTGTCGGAACCTCGTAAAGCGTAAAAATACAACGTCCGTTTCCTTTTCGCGCATTCTTTGAGGCCACTCGATAATTGACGATCGTTATCGTCAATTTGCTCGTCGTAAAAACGCGCCTCGGGAAATATAATCAAGAATGTCTTCATCGATTGCGAGTCATTAGGTCTAAGTGCATTCATGCGTTAGAATATCGCGTACGCGCAAAGAAAAGTTCTATTAAATAAAGAAAGATTGAATCGCGGTTAATCGCTTCCGCGCTACCTAGAAACAATTAAAGTATCGAGAATTGCATAGATCAATCTATTAACATCGCGAGAGCAATGCTGGGTGTAACCACGGAGCAGACTTCTAAGAATCTTTTTGAAAGACTGTACTAACGAAATCAATAAAGATTTATTGGCGATAAATTACACTCGTAGAATATTCTCGCCGTTACTCATCGCCGATATCAAAGCAGCGAGGAAATCAATAGCGAATAGATGAGCGTAAAACGTGGAAGGACTTGCTACGCGAAGTCGCGGCTTTTAGAGCTTTAATTCGTCCCGCGGCGGAGGAGACTTCAATCACGATATTACAGAATCAATGAATTTCATCGAAAGAAAGTACTTTTGCCTTTTACTGCATTTCTATTGGGGAAGGGCGAGAGGGAAGGAGCACGGAAAAAAGGTCCGCATAAATACTCTTGTACCTTATCCGCATTTGATACAATTCTTTGTGCTCCTACGAGATTTAGATTACACGAATACGTCGAATTTTCACGGGGATGGATCTCGTTATCGACTCGATAACCGTTGCTCCTAGAGTATCGCGGTACAAAGAGCGCAGAGCCGTGATCCTGCAAGATCATACACTCCTCTTCCCCCCCGACCTGCTTCTTCGTCCCCGTTCTAAGTGCTCGTTCATTAAAAATAACGAAGGCCGACAGGAAAGCAGGCTCAATAATTGAATTTCCAATACCTATTTACCTTTGCAGAGCGGCGATGAAACTGGCTACAAAAGGAGGAAAGAATGAGAAAAGGAGAAGAGAGAGTGAAAGAAGAAGGATATCGCGCTCTCTCGGTTATCTCGACGGTCCTGCAAAGCTTCGCCACGCAATTACTCACTACGACTCTCAAACGGAAACGAGCGAGCACCGAGATTCTTGCGAGCTGCCTGCCAGACGAAAGACGGAAGTCCGCGTAGCATTACACGTAAAGAGATAGCCGAAAATGCCGAAAACGTATCACCGATCACCGCCATCCTCTATACCGCACGCGAGCTTTTTTGTAGGGCACTTAATGGAGAACTCCTCAGGATGGGCGGACGGGCGTCGTCGTGACCGTTTAAAAGCGCGTATATTTTTCCTCGCATCGTCCAGGAGGGAAAAAGCTCCGTTGTGCCGAGACCGTCCCTCCTTTAAGGGATGCACGAGGGGAAGAAATCGGTGGCAGAATAGAAAGAGGGAAATAAGAACGCACTACGCAACCGAGGATTGCGGGAAATAAGTAGCGCGCGCAACCCAACGGGAACGGCTGTAAGGGTGAGCCTTAAACCGAGAGGCGCGTTTCACCCCCGGCGGAATTTAATTTCGACGTTTTAAGAGGACCTTTTCTCCCGCTCGCCGCCCACCGTGGCATTCGCCTGTCGATAGGCGAAAGGAGTTTATTGACCTGTCCGTAGTAAACCCCGCGAGAAGTAGCCCCGTGTTCGCTACCCTCGCGTCCTCCAGCGCTTCATTCTTTCCCTCTTTCTCTCTCGTATCCGTCCCTCTCACCCTCAACCCTGGGCAGATCCGCTCTTCGTCCGGATGACTCAGGCGCGCGACGTCGAAGGCAGGCTTGCTTGAAGACCAATCGATTAATGAAGGTAAATTAGCTCGTCCGATCCATTAGCATTCGTTATCGTCAATCGACCGGCTTGTCTGTCGTCCCATCGTCCGTTTGTCCGTTGCGCCCGACCCGCATGACGTGTAACCCGAGATCGTTGGGAACCTCCGTCGTGCCTGCGTCGCGCGCGATTCTTTTCGAATTATGCCTATATAATATTATCGCGACGCGTACCACGGTACGCATACATATGCATGTCACGACCGCTCCGCTTCGTTCCGTTGCGTAACGCGGGAGCCGCACGGTTTCAATAGGCGCGCCACTGAGAGCCCCTTTCAGAGATTGTCACTCTCTCCCTCGCACGCTCTGTCTCTCTTTCTCCCCGCGGCACACTATACACACAATCGTGCTCCCGGGATCGAACCTGCCGTCAACCATTGTCGGAGGTGGTCACCGTCGGCGTCGCCTTGCACCGCGCGTACAGGTCGGGGATTGACAAAGAGCCGGAGACCAAAATAGCGCGGGCTCTCCAGTGATCCCTTCGGCTTCGTCTTGACTTCGAGAGCTTTGACAATCTAATTCAACTATCCCCGACTTAGCGAGACGCTATTTTTTTCTAGAATATGATTCCATACATGTAAAATAGAGAGAGCAAAGTATATATTTATATAGAATGTATTTTTATTCAGAATTTTCATTTAAAGTTAATCAACCTCCGTTAACGCTAACGAACGTCGGTCCAGTCGGCTTCAAAAAGCTGCAAACTTTATTCACGAGGGGATGCAGATTCTTGAATCATGAACGCGCCGATTAAGGCGTTAAAGGGTTTTGCGCGTAACTCAAAAGGATCGGAGTAAGGCTCGAGAGATAGGTTCTCGCTTAATAATTTGTTAGCACTCCTTTACGTATATTAGTCGGCAGTTCGTCCGTTATGCTGCAATTTGTTGAATAAGGGTAGATTATCCCTCTTAAAAGGATACCGCCCGCATAAAGTATAATAAATATATCATATAATCATTGCAATCGTAAAATGTACATTCATCTTTTGATCCCTGTAAAAAAACTTAATGAATAAATTTGGATTCTAAGATACAGGTTGTATAAAATAAACTAATTTAAGAAAAAAGTTAAAGGCAATTCTGAATATCTAAAGAATTTTTAACTGTTGAAAAGAAGTGGATAAATGAAAGAAACGGTATACTTTTTTTGTATCAAGGAATTGTAAATTCGCGCAACATTGTCGGCTTATATATATATAAGCATTTTCCGATACAAATGAGTTAAGACTCGTCATATATAGAACGATAAAAGTGATATAATGGCAAAGAGGGAAAGTACCGAAAAAGAAAATTTCGGTATTTCGGGAATTTGTATATGATATGTAGAAAAGAGGTATGGAAGTGACTCGTGATTCATAGCGCCAGTTTGAACGAAGAAATAAGTCTACGTTGTTCGTAACATATATGCCTAGAAAATCAACGTATCCAGGATTCAGGGAAAAGGAATTTTACCCATAAACCACAGGCTTTTATCACGCCGTTTGTAGAAAAACGATCGCGCACGCTGAATACTGACTTGCCGAAATCGGGCAGTATCGAGGGTGGAAAAACCGTCGGGAATGGGTGGAAAAACCGTCGGGAATGGAAGAAAGGGGACAAAAAAATCTCAGGACACTTTTCTTCTCGACGCCGGGGAAAGCGAGAGACCGAATTTCGGAAGGGCAAAACGAGACGGGACGCACAAATAAACGCGGGAAAGGTAGAACGGAAAGAGAGAGGTCTTTAATCGAAGGCACGTCGAATCGATTGGCAATCGGCGGGGATTCGGCGGAAGGAGGACTTTACCGAGGCAGACCGGAGCAACGGCTCGTCGTCGTCGAAGAGAGATCCGGTTACAGATGGCATAAAACGACTGGCAGCTTTGCATTAGCTTCGGTAATGGCGTACGTGACCGCGAGCTTAATATCCCGACCGATCGTGCCCTTCGCCGTCACTCTTCCGTGCCGTTTCTTCGCACTCTCTTAACCGCTATCACGACGGTCACAACAATCTAGACTTATCATCGTTGTTAGAATCGATCCTGATCATTGGACGCTGCGCCGGAAATAGGAAAGAAGATGACAGAGAACGAAATGCAACAGATTGTTTCGCTTTTACGTCTATGTTAACACTTTTATTCCATAAAGGCTCTAATTAAATGAACTATTTCACTATTTTATTACAAAATTTCTCCGATAGAGATATTTTCTGACAAAGTCCAAAATCACGTCTCAGAGTCTGATTTTTACATCTCATATTCCTGCCTTCGCGTACGTCACGGACGAGTTGATGGGAAATCGGCCCGATATCCGCCACCGCTGCCGCCACCACAAACGCGCTTCGGCGCGGGTGAGTATGGCAACGATCGACGGTCGGTGGCGGCGGAGATGGCGGCGTATCGGGACTCTGTGCGCGAATTTATATTCGTGTAAAATTAAATCACATAGGCGAGCGGCGGCGACGCGGTTCCGGCCACGCTCATATGCATAAAGAACCGATATTGTGTAGCCCGGGCCCCTATCTCCCGTTCTGCAACATTAGCGGACGCCGCGCAATTCAGTTGATTATCTTTTAATTAAATGTTTGCGTTTTATCGGCACGACCCGACCTCGGCAATGCACGCGGCAGCTGCACCAACCGGCCGAACCTCCATCGTCGTCGCGGAACAAACCAACCGACCGTCCCTTCCCCCTTCCCCTCCTCCCCCGGACACCACCACCCCGCCGCGCTAGCCCATCGTGGACCGGGAAGGGATGGCACGACGTGTCACACGGCTAACTCAATTATACTCGGTATAGCGAGAACGAAAGGTGAGCGCGGGGGAATATTCGCACGCAAGCGCGCGAGCGGCCGCGTCGCGCGATTTTAATCGCGACGCAGGAAAACGAGTTTAGCCGTTCGGCGGAGCTGATAAATGCTTATCTGGACGCGGCATTTTGATCACCGAGAAGCGCTCTAATTGGTGGATATGAAATATTCGACGTTCGCCAAAGTGAGATCGCGCGCGAGATTGCAGTATATTTAATCGAATGTTCGCGGCGGCCGATTCGCGAGGGGAATTTATGAATATGAAATAGAAGGGGCCGTCTGTGTATACATATCCGTGATCAAATAATGCAGCGGCAGATAGATACACGTATATCTTTACTTACTTATTATTCCATATGTGTACATTACCAAAATTAAAATATATCGCGCGAGGCAAGTACATTACGAAACGCCAGTGTATAAACTATAAACGAATAGATTTTCGACACCATAAATCTCGTACCGTGTTTCCCAAAATGATCGAGATTTATGACGCGCGTTTCGAAACGTGTGTGCCTTAGACTGATCGTATAAATTTCGCGATAAACATTACGCCGCGCTATAGCCTCCATACGCGACAATACTATCTATCTTCCACGCAGTCACATTCCGTTCGATCCAGCGAATCTATTGTCTCGCGAGCGGGCCATAACAGTAACGGCGTAATCTAAATCGCGTCAGAATTTCGTACGGGCTATCCTCGCATGAGCGGCAGCAACGCGGTAACAAACAGTTTATACAGGATGTTTCGACCGTGCTACGTCTTCCTCCTCGCTCAACAGCTCCGATATGGAGCACTCGCGGACTCTCGGAGAAGCGGCGCGTCTCGTAAAGTTCGTAAGAAAGACATAAAGTTAGTCCACCGGCATCGTAAACACGTCGTAGGAAGATCGGAATTGATACTTTATGCCTGAACCGTTCGCAATAAATGTACATGCTCGAAAATTTCTCTCGAGGGAACGCATATCGCGGGAGGAACGTTTCTTTCTCTACGGATTTAATGAGACACGGCGTTCTCTAAAATATATCACGTTAATATTTTTTTATTGACACATGGTATGTATACTCCTCTCTCCTCATGTAACGGTTCAATATTCAACACTTATATCGACAAATGTTACGAAAAGTATACACGGTCGAGACGAAATTTAACATTCAAGACGACTCTCGATAAAAAGTCAGGAAAACCTCTTTTAAGGTAGCAG